>NC_083099.1:126514346-126814346 GCF_949774975.1 Lagenorhynchus albirostris
AGATTTGACAAGTGTTAATGAGATGGGATATATTCTCATTAAAGAAAAAAATAAGAAACATATTCACACTGAGTCACAGAAAAATCTAGTGTAGGTGAAAACATTTTTCCCCTGCCAGTGAGTACATTAAGGACCTAATTCATTTGCAACAGTAAAATGTTCTTGTGATTGCCATTTCAGGAAGACCCCTGATGTATTTAGTCAGGGTTCTCTAGAGAAACAGAACAAATAGGAAGTATATAGATGGGGAAAGAGATTTATTTATAAGGAACAAGCTCACATGATTATTAAGGCTGACAAGTCCCAAGATCTTCAATCGGCCAGCTGGAGACTCACTAGAACTGATGATGTAGTTCCAGTCTGAATACCAGCAGGCAGACCCAGGAAGAGCCGATGTTTCAATTAGAGTCTGAAAGATGAAAAAAAACTGATGCCTCAGCTCAAAGGCAGCCAGGGCAGAAGGAGTTTTCTCTCATGCAGGAAGGAGGTTAAACCTTTTGTTCATTCCAGGCCTTCAACTGATTGGATAAGACCCATCCACATTGCAGAGGACTGTCTGCTTTACTCAGTCTACCAATTCAAATGTCAGTCTCATCAGTAAACACCCTCACTGACATCATCATCATCATCATCAATAATGTTTGACCAAATATCTGTGTACCCCATGACCCAGTTAAGTTGACACATGAAATTAACCATCATACCTGACAAGGTACCATATATCGGAGCTTAATATGTCAATAAAGCAAGGATGCTGAATGCTCTCTTTTTTCTCTCTGCTCTGCTTCTTCTCAGTACACTATTTTCTTTCCCTCTTCCTCATGTAAGTGGTGCACCACTATATCCATGCATTTTACCAGATACTCTTTCATATGGTCCCCATAAGAAATGAGGAGAGCCCATCAAATTGGCGACACCCTTGGGGAAGCCATTGCAGCTCAATCTGTTGTTCAACTTTGTCTATTTGAAAATTCAGGTTCCTCAGTGTCCCAGACTTGGTCAGACTTGGGAATTGTAACTTATTCAAGCTACATTCAAGAGGGTTCTGTACAAACCAGGAAAAAATATCTCTTATTAATTATAATGAGAGATATAACTGCCAAAGTGTCCTCTAGCCAAAGCATTCCTTCCTTGTAAAGTTATATCAGAAATCAAATTATAATAAAAATATTACTTAGTGAATATGAATTCAGAGTAAGTGAGGGTTGATATAAACAAGATGTTTAATGGCATCAAGCAAAGAATAATGCTACAATTTCAACAATCAGCACTAGAAAGGACAAATTGCAGGAACAAATGTCTCTAGAATTCTCTGCCAAAGTGTACTTCATAGGTTCTTTGTTTTCTTCTTTCATATGCCAGGCTGACAAACTCCCTTTCTTTTTAACTTATTATTTCTTTAAAAAAATATTTAACAGGTTATAAATCAAGTCTTAATTGTTTATAAGCTATTCTGTCTCAGTAAGATAACTTCCAATTTCTGCTCTTAATTTTCTTAAGTTTTCAAAGAGAAGCTCACTCTTTGACATTCTTTTCAGTAATATCCATTTAATCTTTATAGCAATTTTGTTGTGATAATTTATTGCTGATTAATCTTTTGCTATCCTAAAATGTAATGGATTAAAGCAAGAGCCTTTTTTTTTTTTTTTTTTTTTACTATCACCGCTATTCTCAGCATATTCTCAATGTTATTTTCAGCTCAGGTTATTGGTATAACTGGCATTGGGATGTTTTAATATTTTTAAATGATGTTTGGGGGCTTCCAGACAATTTTTGGAAGGAGTAACTTTTCTATTTCCTACTAAACAGTCTTCTAAACATTTTTCACTCCTTACCACTTATACAGTCATATCCCTCCTGTGTTCTGACCTCTTAGAAATACAAAGAGTGACTGACTAACTGGTCTGTTAGATTACCCCATTTTAAGATGTTAATTATGGTTTAAAATAGAAGGGTACATTCTCTCTTAGATAAGATCATTCTTCAATGCCTTAAGCTAAAGGAGCTGGTAGATATGAAGTACAAAAATTAAAGCAGTGTAGATAGAAAAATATTTTTGGTCTGAGAAGGAGACATTTGATTTTGAGGAATTCATTCATTCATAGGAAAACACATATTGACCCACAAGACATAATTCTTTGGTAGGAACTGTCCTTTGGTAACAGACAGCCCAGAAGATAAATTTATACTTAATAAAAGATATTTTAAATCACATTAGTCTTTAGAAAGGGTTTATAATCTTTGGGAAAATTCTCATTCTACAAATAATGTTAAATGAAGAATCACAAGGCATTGAGGCATCTAGTTTTCGACCTCATAGCTTATGATACCCTTAAAGTAGCATCGCTATGTTAAGGATCTCATAAGAGAAGGATCTTATAAGAGAAGGATCTCATTAGATTCCTGATACTCCTTGGTTACTAGAATGCTGAGACCTCAGAACACATTTTTTTTCTTGTGGTTTTCCACAGAAAACCATGAAGTTCAAGAAGTTGCTTTTAACTTGCTGTGTTTATTTACTCAACAAATATTTGTTGAATGTTGCTATGTGCCAGAAACTGGCAAAGGTACAAAAGACACTGCAATGAACAGGCATGACACCTGCCCTAAGGAAACTTGAAGTATGAATAAAGGCTCTCAAGCCTGGAATTATGTTGGAAATTTCCATATGGTTCTTTTTTCTTTCTTGCTCATTCATTCTTTCTCTAACTAGCTAGCATCATCTTTCTACCATAGTGTAATTGTTAAGAGAACAAATTCTAGAGGTAAAAGGCTATGATTCATAAACCAGTTCCATGAATAAAGAGTTTTAAAAGATTTATTGATAGATAGATGATAGATAGATAGATGCCAGAAGGAATCATAAGCAATGCTCCCATGCAAAGCAGAACTCTGACAATCGTCACTGTTAACGCCAAGATTCACTTTCTAAGAGCAATTTTTTGGTCACAACTACATTGTTTTTTCCTTAAGAAATGGTTTTCACAATATTCTTAGACAATAAACCTTAAATATTTTGTAAATTATTATATTCAACCATATTTTTCTTCTCCCTAGTGAACTGTTTGCCAGTGAAACACAGTTTCACTTTCACTATTTCAAAATGATAGTATAAAAACAGAAGTGAAAGTATGAATCATAATATAATCAGGAGTTCATGGTGAGCTATCCATTTATAACTCAGAAACCACGGGGTATTTCCAAACTGATGTCATTCATAGAAAGAATGCCATGTGTTGTGGGAGAATAAGAAAAATTACCTAGGCTAACTGGGGGCTTTAGAATGCATGTGGGATAGTCCCAGCTAATTTCTTTTTTAAATTTTATCACAAAGATCAAGCTGTATTTCAAATACTTAAATTGACGCTCACCTTGGAAATTACACGCCGGATTCTGGGTTATACTTTTTAATTCTGAAAACTTAGATGATGTACACTGAGATTTTACTTCAGAAGGCATAATACCAGTATAAATGCTTTTTTTTTAAGTTGAAGTGTAGTTGACTTACAATGTTGTGTTAATTTCTGGTGTACAGCAAAGTGAATATATCTATATTCTTTTTCATATTCTTTTCCATTATAGGTTATTACAAGATATTGAATATAGTTCTCTGTGTTCCAGTATAAATGCTTTTTATAATTCAATGTTTTATTTTCTTTAAAAAGCTGTATAAATACTAAAATTACTGTGAAATTTCTTGTAGTTGTTTTACTTATAGGACAAAATTGTAATCTCTGCTCAAATAGTTAAAATTGATTTTATTTTTGTTTTTGTTTTAGCAGGGGAGAAATAAATATAAATTTTATTTTTTCCAACTAAACAATTAAAATAGTATATTTCTTTTCTCTCCACTGTGTTGAGTTTTTTAAGAACTTAAAGAAGACTACAGTGTATGTTAAATAAATTAGTGACATTACAGAGAGGAAACATTATCCAGAAAATGCTTTCCTCTGGATTGTCTACATTTGGTTGGATAATACTTTGGCTGTGTTAGTTCTGCCATATTTGCTGCTATGTTTGCTGGTTAGTTTGTTGTTTTGACCCAGACCCTGATATCCAGTTATGAGTCTAGGCCCGCTGTATCCTTTTTCAATCAGTTGAATGTCCCTGGTTTCCCATTAGTTAATGTTCATGATATGGGGGATTCCACAGAGGTCATCCCACTCACTAACCCAGGTAACACCACTAGTTCACTGTTTGGTTTATGAGGCTCATCCATGAGCCCAGTGGTTTACCCACAATGCTCAGTCCTGCTGCCTGCTATGAACTGTTTTGCTACCCTCGATCTTTCAGTGTGGCTGCAGGTGAATCTGCCAATAGGATGGGTTGACCTCATGTGATTGAGGAACAAATTTTTAAATGTATCAGAATATTGAATTCCTCCTCATTCCATACACAAATAGGAAGAACACATAGATTAAATACTTAAAGGTAACCCTCAAAAGTTTTAGAAGAAAATGTAGGAGACAATCTCATAACATTGAAGTAAGGAAAGATGTCTTAAAAATTAAAAATGTTCATCAATTGTAACACATGTATGACTCTGGTGGGGCTATTGATAATGGAGGAGGCTGTGCATGTATAGGGGCAGGGAGTATATGGGATTTCTGGGTACCTTCTGCTCAATTTTACTATGAAGATAAAACTGCTCTGAAACAAAATCTTTTAAGAATAAAAAAACAAACCATTAAGTACAAACTAAAATATGAATAAATTTGATAACAGAAACATTTTAAATATCATACTTTAGATGTCATAAACAAAGTTTAAAAGGCAAACTAGAGACAGAGAAAATACTTACAAGGCATTTGAGAAATAACTGCCATCTAGAATATATAAAAATATCCTATAAATAAGAAAAAGACAAAAAGCCCAGTAAAGAAATGAATATAAAACTTCAGTTCACAGACAAGCTCTGTAGGACCAATAAAGATATGAAAAAAAAAAGTTGTAACTTACTAATAATAGAAGCATGCAAATTAAAACAAGATACCATTTCATGTCGTCACACTGGAAAAACTTCAAAAGTTTGTTGATGACAAGTAGTGGTAAGGAAGTCGTGGAAATGGGAAATTTCAAATTCTTAATTACCCATGATTAATAAGCAGTGAAGTTTTACAATAGGGAGTGTAGTTTAAATTTAAGAAGAAAAAGATTAAGAGATTGAGAGAGCAGATTGGTATAACGCTAAAAACTTTTTGCAATATCTAGCAAAGTTTGAAGGTTAGGACCCAGAAAGTCAACTTCTAAAATATAAATTCCAAAAACATCTAGTACAGGGACACAAGGATAATTCATTGAAACATTTTTTGTAATACCAAAATGTCTGCCATGGGGGAAATGGATCCTCTTAGTTTCATTTGTTTCAATACCAAGCATCCATTTTCTGCATGGAGTCTTACTACTCCCTTCTTAACATAGTTGGAAATGAGGCACTGACCATATCTCCTTGCTCCTACAGACTCCTCCCTTCATCTCCTCCCTACACTTCCCTATTCCTATGGGAAGCACTTTCTAGCTTGGAAAATTCCACCCCCCCCCATCATATCTCTGGCCCAGACACTTACTTGGTCGAGGTTCATATTCTTTTTTTCTGCCTTTTCTGGAAATCTTGCCTGATTTCTTCTTCAAATTTCGGTCACTGGCAATTAATAGCCAGAAACAATATCCTGCCTCACACTTCCCCAGGATCTGCTTAAATGAGGAGGAACAGAAAGATGAAAAGATATATACAGGGAGAAGAAAAAGTATGGATTAATAACTTCAAATATTATCCTACTATATTCTTATCCTAGCAAATCTTTGGCAGTCAAACCCACACACAAATTGGGGCCTAGCTCTGTGGGTGAGATGAGGAGGGAAGCATGGATATGGGGCAAAGTTCTTGACTCATCTGGAAGTTTTGACTCATACCTGGAGTAGATGTACCTTCATCCATCAATTACCTTATGCTGCCCTCATCCTCCCCACCCTAGGAGCTTGAGCTTGTCACTGGTAAGGGCAGAACATCTCCTGAGGCAAGGTATTACTGGGTGGTTGCACATAGCTGTGAAAAGAGCTGCACTGGGCAACCTAAAGACAACTGTACAAGGGAGAGGGGCTGTCAGTAAGTGCAAGCAATTTGGGTGGTCCAGCCATTCTCTTCCTTCTCAGGCAACATCCTTCTCCAAACCTCTGTGCTTAAAAAGTAAGAGGAAGCCCCCTGCTCCCATTTACAGAGGAGATAATGAGGTTGACTGACATATTGGTGTCCAGCCCTCTTCTCACCCAACATCCAACACCAGGAGAGTGTTCTACCTCTTTTCTTCTACTCTCTGTGTCTTCCCTTTTTTAATATAATGAATAAATGAATGAATGACAAGTAAATAATTCCCCATATCTCCCATAGTTAACACATGTGAAGAATTGGATATATACTTGTCCCATTTTTTCTTTTGTTAATCACATAATTTGGGGGTTTTTTTGGGGGGGATGTTTGTTTTACATTTCAAATTGAAAGCAGTCACTGCTTATTAACTGACTAGATTACAAAACGAATCAAGGTAGACACCTTAGTTCATCCTTCTAATAAGCCTGTTGATTTGATCTTTTCTGTTGCCAGCATCTCTACCTTCTACAAAATAGATGATCTTCATCATCTTCATTCTACCTCATGGAAAAGATCATTTGAAGGGCCAGCAGAAGTTGTTTGTTTCTTGAAAGCATTGTTCAACAGTATAGATCTCGTGAATCAGATCTTCCATGCAGATGATTCCAAATTTAACAAGAGAGCCAGCAATCAATGTGTTGTCTGTCAGGGCAATTTATGTGCAATATGTGGTTCCACAATCCTCAGCATGTTAACTGAAGCCTTGTTGATCTTCACAAAGGTACCACTGAAGATATGACAATGATGAAGAAGCTGCAACACTTTTCAGACCTTTGGAGTCACACCATGGATACTGATCCTGATGATAAATGCCAGTAATGGGTTCTGCAGGTACATGGAAGTTGCCAACTTATCTTGCCATCCTAACCATTCTTGTGTCAGTTCTGTACATGTGCCCATATTCCTTGTGATTGGGCTTACCTTTTCATATATAAGATTTGTCCTTGCCTTTCAAAACATCTTTTGGGCAAAATTCTTTCTCAGGTGCCTGATCTTGAGCTCTGTGAAATTCCTTCACTCTTTTTAGGAGTTTCAGCAGGAACCATCTTTTCTTCTCTTCTGCACCCTTCATGGTTCCAGCTGGAAAAAAGGACTACATAACCTATTTTTAGGTTTGGTTTTTTTAAAGGTTGATATTATTCACTTTACTTTGAATTTGCTTTATTTAATCTCACTGTATATTGTGAACAATCATCCCATTTGGGACATTAATATATCCCAATACATCATTTTACATTGTGTGTGCGCATGTGTGTGTGCCTGTGCGTGCACACACATATGCCATGATTTATTCAATTCCCTACTCATGAACATTCAAATTGTTTATGGTTTTTTGACACTACAAACCATACTACAAATAGCATTATGTCCACATAGTCCTTTATCAGGTGTAAATTTTTTAATGTAAGGTAGACTTCAAGAACTTGAATTGCTATATAATGTATAGTAATTTTAATTCAAATAATTGGTGCCAGGATAGTTGAGGAATCCTACCACCGAAGTAAGGGAACGTTCACGTCTCTGAGTATTTGCCAGCGATGGTTGTTATTGCTTGTTTAAAATATTTGCAAATCCAACAGGTGAAAAAATGATTTCTCATTATTGTTCCAATTCAGCATCCCAGGCTAGGGGCCATGATGTAAATCCCAAGCACAGAGAATTCTGCCTGAGAACCTGAAATTCTTAATTGTACCCATTGGTAGCTCTGCCTCCACCTGATCCTGGTAGAGACCTGCAGTCCTCCTTACAGAGGTCTGAGAAAGTTGGAAATAGCCAGCGTTTTCCTTAATAGTGTTTTCTTTCAGTTCAAGAGGATTATGTCAACTGTTATTACAAGGAAAGGCCATCGACATACCAGTTTAAAAAGGAAAAGGTGTGTCCACTGGCTAAAATAAATAAAAGGGCAAAACACATAGAAAGAGTTTTAAACCCCGACACTTACAATAGTACTGAGGAAGCTGGTAGGACAAAGCCAGGCTTAATGCTTGCAAACTCAGGGTACTCCTGACCTTTTACAGCCTCACTTGGGAAACTAACCATAGAACAGCCTTGAAAAGGTCTGATAATGGCATCAATATTAAACAGGGTTTCAAAAGTGTATTAACTGTGGTCTTTTGGCCACTCTTGATACCAACAATTTCAGAACTATTTGTGACCAATGAAAGGGTTACCAAGCATAAGTTACATAATACACTGATGTATGGACACACATAATTTCATTTTACATCAAAACAGAAATTGACACAGTTGCAAAACTTTAACGCTTGCTTAATTTTATTTCAAAAATCTGTGAGAAAATATTCTTCAGAAGTGCCAAGTGATTCAACTCCAATTAAAAACAGTCTTATCAAGAATAGTATGGAGGTTCCTTAAAAAATTAAAAAGTGAGTTACCATATGATCCAGCAGTCCCACTCCTGGGCATATATCCAGACAAAACTCGAATTTGAAAAGATACCTGCACCTCAATATTCATAGCAGCACTATTTACAGTAGCCAAGACTTGGAAGCAACCTAAGTGTCCATCGACGGATGAATGGATATAGAAGATGTGGAACAAATATACAATGGAATATCACTCAGCCACAAAAAGAATGAAATGATGCCATTTGTGGCAAAATGGATGGATCTAGAGATTATCATACTATGTGAAGTAAATCAGAAAAAGACAAATATCATGACATGACCTATATGTAGAACCTCAAAAATGATACAAATGAACTCATTTACAATACAGAAATAGTCTCACAGACATAGAAAACAAACTTATGGTTACCAAAGGGGAAAGGAGAGGGAAGGGATAAATTAGGAATCTGGGATTAACAGATTCACACTACTATATATAAAATAGGTAACCAACAAGGACCTACTGACTAGCAGAAGGAACTGTATTCAATGTATTCTTGTAATAACCTATAATGGAAAAGAGTCTGAAAAAGAACTAAATCACTTTGCTGTACACCCAAAACATTGTAAATCAACTATCCCTCAATTTAAAAAAAACAGTCCTATACGTTGGTGCAGAAATGAATTAACTTTTCAAGGATGTGACAATCATCTAAGCATTCTAAATCATACTGATATATATCAAAGAAGAGAAAAGATTGAAGAGAAATGATGCCACAAGGATAGCCTTGGCCACAGTCACTGAAACAAGCAAAAATTCTGGCACAAGATCCTAAGGCAGCTCAGAAATAAAATGCTCTACCTAAAACATAATATAGGTTTCTTGTGGCTCAATGGACTATACATGCTATATCAGAGGTCAGAGCAGAAAAAAATGGACTTCTACTATGTAAATATATATGTGTATATATATATATATATATATATCATGAATTAAGATATACTGATGGGAACTACAGTATAGAGAGAAATTTTTTGATGAATTAGCATGTGCACATTTCTATTTGCTTCTCACATGGTATTATGATGTTTGTGGGTATACACGTCAATCTCACCCATTAGACTGTAAGCTTCCAGGCAGAAGACTCTTTTTTCATCTTTATAACACTCCAGGTCTAGCACAGTGTCAGGTACAGAGTACATGCTCTGTAGATGTTGCTTGTAGAAACTGAAACATTGTGCAGGATACTAAACCACTGGGACTATGGACTGAATTGTGTCCCCCGCAAATTCATATGTTGAAGCCCTAACCCCCATTGTGATTGTATTTGGAGATGGGGCTTTTAGGAGGTAATTAAGGTTAAATTAATTCATACAAGTAGAGTCGTGATCCAATAGGATTGGCGGCTTTATAAGAAGAGGAAAATAGAGAGATTGCTCTAAATAAACACACCAAGGAAAGTTATGTGAGCACACATCTACAAGCCCTCTTGCCAAAACAGAGCTGACCCACATTTTGATCTTGGACTTCTAGTTTCCAAACTGTGCAAAAATAAATTTCTGTTGTTTAAGCCACCCACTCTATTGCATTTTGTTCAGACAACCAATAACCCAAACTTCTGACGTTTTTCATTGATTTTATGACAATAAAGAAAACCAAAGAAAAATGGCTTTTTAAGTCGTTGTAACTATATCCAAGAAAGAATTTTAGCACAATATTTGACATGCATGAATTTAACCCAAAAGCTTGAGAATACTTTGTAACAAAGTATAGAAGAGAAGATAAATTAAAATATGAGTTAGTGTAAAGTAAACACAAAAAGATTTTGTTCTATATGGGAACTTTTATTCAGTCTGCATCTCATTTGACAGAAGACTCTTTGATTAAGTTTGATTAACCTTGAGGAAGTTTGAAAATCATTTTGACCTAATGCAAATGCTCCATTCTTTTCTTAGATTTCATCAAGAATTGGTAACCAATTGCATAAATGTTACTTTTAAAATATAACCCGAATGCATTTTCTAAATCGGAGAAAGGAAACCATTCAGCCTATTTTAGAAAGCATAAGATCTACAGAAAAAGAAATATTTATTTCTCATATTTGTCTCATGATATTACATGTATTTATGTAAAGTTGATCATCAGAAATTTGCAAATCAAAATTAGTAAGATAACAATGTGCAACTTCACCCTCATTATGGACTCCTTGAATGAAAGTTGCCTTTATGAAGTGAAGAGATTAACTGAGAAATTTGACACATGCTTTACACATTTACCATTCTTGTGCTCAATAACATACTAATGTAGATTTAGAAATCCAGATCTAGTTTTTGTTTTTGTTTTTGTTTTTGTTTTGGTAAGCAAAATAATATCTTTATTTTTTTGTTGTTTATATAGCTTTACAATGGTGTGTTAGTTTCTGCTTTATAACAAAGTGAATCAATTATATATATACATATGTCCCCATATCTCTTCCCTCTTGCGTCTCCCTCCCTCACACCATCCCTATCCCACCACTCTAGGTAGTTTACTTTCACACTTTAGCAACTTTTAAAGCAGTAAATGGAAGGATGTTCTAAGCCATGATCACAAGGATGCTTGACGTCTTCATAACAATGCAAGCAATTGAAGGACAGTGGTTTGGTTCTTCTGAAGATAACATTTCCTTTGGTTTGCTTTGCTTTTTTTTCCTTCAAAATTTGGATCTGCCTCAGTCAGTTGATGGCCTGAATACACTGCCTATTTCTAAGCTAACATATTTGTCATCACCATCTCTCCAACAACTTTAAGAATGGTCACAGTAGTATGTGAACTGTTGCAAACTAAAGCTCAAAAATGTATTCTCTTATATTTTCTATGCCTTTTTATTGAGAATTATGAGCCTCATGAATTGAATTTGTTATTTTTTCCTTTGGCAAAAACTTTGAAAGTAAAATTCTGAGTTTTATTTTTCATTATAACATTTTACTCTAAAATATATGTTCGAATAAATCTTCCATGCTGTGTAGTATTGCACCATGCAGAGAACATTTGTAACTAGGTCAACATACACAGTTTCTAGGCATCACCAAGGAAATCACTTTGTTCTACCCATATTACAATATTACCAGAGTAACAGGACGAAAATGACTCATGGGGTTCTTTGTTGGGGTAGTCGGTGCTGCAAGTGGTGCTAAGTTGAGTGCTCAGAAGACTGATGCAATTGTGGATGTCTCTTTGAGAGGGCATAAGTGACTCTCTTCCAAAACACAAAAGCATCAACTAGGACAGTGTGTTGGACCGAGAGAAAAGAAAATGTGGAAAGCATAGAATAAAAGACCTAAGCCCTCTCTTCCTCCCTGAGAATGCACACGCAGGCTGATTATCTTCCATGAGTCTTAGAAGAAGCACAGGAGAAGCTGGTCCCCACAACACCTTGTCCTGCATGATCTAGAAGAATAAAGGAATTATCAGTTGCTGCCTTTCAGGGCTAGAGCCACCAGTGTTAGAATAACAGGAGGACATCTGGAAGAGGCACGTGGATGTGAAAAGGAAGACTCTTCCTCTCTGCTCTCTGCTTCATATACAAGCTATCGATGCAGTGACAACATTGTTTTATTTATTTAGTCAGTACAGATTATTGCTTCCTGTGGATGAGGTGCTAGAAAAGGATACAACCTGAACAAGCATGTAGGACTCCTGTCCCTACACTATCTAATAAGGAGCTAGATTCCACGCTCACTTGCCTTTTTTCCTGCATCCTTTGCCAGTTCTTCCTTATCTCCTGATGTCTAGATTCTGGAGTGCTCCAGAATTCAGTCCTTGATTGCTTCTCTTTCATCTACACTTTTCCTGTAGTTGATCTCATCCAGTCTCAGGGCTGTAAGTACTATCCACACACTAATGACTCCTAAATTTACATCCCCAATCGGAATCTCTCCTCTGAATTCCAAATGACTGCCCAACAAATCCACTTGGAAGGCAGTTCAAACAAAATGACTAAAACCCAACTCCTGATAACTACCTATCATCCCCTCTCCCCCAAACTCCAGACCTGTCCCTCTCCAGTCTTTTCCATCATATATAGTGGCAACACCATCCTTTTAGTTATCAACCAAACACTCCAGGCATCCTCCTTGATGTCTTTCCTTCTTTTAAACTCTACACAAAATTTGTCAGTAAATTCTATTTGCTCTATCTTCAGAACATATCCAGAATCTGGTTGTTTATCACACATCAACCCAGTCCAAGACACAATTATTTTTGCCTGTATTATTACACTCACCCCTTAACTGCCTTCCCTGTTTTTTATGTTTGTCCAGATTCAGCATATTCTCCAAACTGCAGAGATAGAGATTCTATTAAAATATAATCTAATTCCTCTACTCACAAATTTCAATGTCTCCCCAGGTCACTCAGAATAAAAGTTAAATGTCCTTACCGTGATATATGGGGACCTATGTGATCTGATCCACATTTCTTCTCTGACTACATCTCCCCCTACTCTTTCATCCCACCTTAACTCAATTGGCTTCATCACTATTCTTTCAACAAAACAGCAAGACCCTTGTTCAGGGAGGGCTTTGTGCTTAATGTTCCCTCTGCCTGAAATGCTTTTTCACCCAATAATCCAAATGATCTCAAGAAGCCATGGAGTGCACAGTTAAAAGTTTAAAATTGCATTTCTTTTAAAATGGGAGAGCGCAGATTGACATATACACACTACTATATGTAAAATAGATAACTAATAAATACCTCTGGTATAGCACAGGAAATTCTACTCAATACTCTGTAATGGCCTATATGGGAAAAGAATTTAAAAAACAGTGGATATATGTATATGTATAACTGAATCACTTTGCTGGACACCTGAAAATAACACAACATTGTAAATCAACTATACTCAAAAAATAAAAATAAAATAAAATAAAATGTTAGAACGCAGACTACACATTATTTTGTACTGACCTCAAGCCCAATTTGGTTATATTAGCAAGATCCTCATATACAAATACTTTATAGACACTTTAATTCTTGCTCTAAGTATTTTTGTCCACTCAGAGAAGCCTAATTATATCCATCAACACCATATACTTGACACTCATTTTTGCCAGATCCCAATTTTAACATAAACTATGGCTTAACATAAATCATAGTTAATAGAGCCTGACTAATGGCATTAATTGTTCCACAAATGCCATAGCTGAACTTGAAAATTTGAACAAGAAAGGATAATTTTCTTGCCTTTAAAATTCTGTAAAGATGGCAGATTTGTTCACATATTTTTCTCTAATACTTTAAAACCCTGATGATAAAAAAGTATGAAAAGGAATAAAGTCATTACAGAGAAGATAATGTGGTAAGGAAATGGTTGGGAGGGTGTTTTGCCAACAAACAAGAAATATTAACATATTTCTGAAAGATCAAAAATGAATGGGACTGGGTTGATGAATAAAACAAGCCAGGAAAGTCTTGAATAAACTGCTCAGTAACTACAAAGTGAAAAGCCAGTCATATGGATAAGACATCTTATATCATGCTTTTCCCAAGATAGTCTTTAATCCTAAAAACACTTTGTTAAGTGAAAGAAGTCACAACCTATCATATGATTCCATTCATATGAAGTGTCCAGAATACTAAAACATAGGCACAGAAAATAAACTAGTGCTTGTCAGGGACTGGGGGAGGGAGGAAATGGGGAGTGAATGCTAATGGGTATGGCTTTCTTTTGGGGGTGATGAAAATGTTCTGAAATTGGATAGTGGTGATAGGTGCACAATTCTGTGAATATACTAAAAACCACTTAACTGTATACTTATGAGGGTGAATTTTATGGCATGTGAATTATAGCTCAATAAAGTTTTTATTTAAATAAATGTAAAGGTTAATAAATATTGAAAGCACTTATATAAATAACTATTAAACAGCAAGTAATGGTAAGACAGACACACACCAAAAAATCCTCATCAGGATTCAGGAAAAAGGATCATCACTTTCAACTGGGATTATTATGGGGTCCTATGAAAGATATAGCAATAAAGCTGAACACCGAGAGATGGATGGTATTGGGATTTTTGTTTAATGAGAAGACAAGGTAAGAAAAGTAAACACCAATGAGGGAGGAAAATGTATAAGCAAAGACCCAAATGTGGGAAATGGAGAAGAGGAAAAATTGTAAAAATTCCATGGAGTTATAAATGAAGTGTAGATGAGGACAAGTTAATTATTCATCTATTATTCTTTAGACCAGGGTTTTTCAACCTCAGTACAATTGACATTTGGAGCCAGATCATTTTTTTCTATAGGGAGCTGTCCTGTGCACTGTAGGATATTTAACAGCACTCTAGGCACCCCCTGCCCTAGTTATGACAGTCAAATATGGCTGCAAATATTGCCAAATGATCCCGAGCTGGGGTTGGGGGTGGGGTGAGGTAAGCAGAACCAGCTGAGAACTGCTGCTTTAACAAAAGAGAGTCATTGATGATTTGAACTGGAGGATGACATTATAAAAACTAAATTGAAGAAAGATTAAACTGGCAAGACTTCAAAAGCTAACCTGGTAGAGTAGGTGGGAGAGAAAAGCTAACATATTTTTGCAATGTTCCTAGTCAAAGGTAATAGGGTTCTGAAATATAAAAGAGCTCATGGAATCGGAAGTGAGCGATTAAATGATATTTAATTTGTGGAGAGAGAGAGAGACACTCATTATGGGTATACACTCAGACAGGCTTATTAACATTGGATGTTTTGACAAGAGACAGGAACAATGGGGATCAAAGGTGACCTTGATATGTTGAGCCTAAATGACAAGGTAGTAGTTGTACTAAAAATGGGAAACGGTGATAGAAACAGATTTAGAAGGGAAGACAAGAAGTTCAGTTCTTTGAATTGCTATACAGAATGTGCTAGAAGGATATCCAGACAGAAATGTCAAGCCAGAAATTGGAAAATTGAGACTGAACTTTGGAGGAAAATTCAGGAGTATAAATGTGGATTTGGAAGCCGTTTACACAGAAAGTAAAGTTGAAGCCATGGAATTATATTGTCCAGGAGGAGAGCTCAAAACACAGAGAAAAGGAAGCAACAAGGAATAGATGTTCCTTGGACTCCCATATCTAAATGGATACCACACGTGAAAAAAGTAAAGAGAGTAGTTGGAGGAGTAGCATAAGAACAAGATAAGAACATGTCTGAAGCGACACAAAGGAGAGATTTCGGCAAAGAAAGGATGGGTAGGTGGATTGGTTAGTGGTGTCAATTAATACTGAAGGTTAAAGAATATGACAACTGAAAAAATGGCTGGATTCAGGGAATAGTAAGTTGTTGGGGGTTGTGAAGAATGCTGTGTAAATCTGATGGGGACAGAAAACAAATTAGAACAAATTTAAAACCACATCACTGCTGATGAAGTGGATATTTAAGAAATTCATTGGTAAAGGCAAAAAAGAAATAGAGAGATTTGGTTTCTCAGACAGAAGTGAATCATATTTGTAAGTGATGGTGAAATTAAATGAGTGATTGAAAATGTAAGAAGGCTCGATAGAGGCAAAAAAAAGTGATACTTAATGGAGCATAGTTCCAGAGGAGATGAGAAAGTTTGGAATTAAAAGCACAAGTGTTCAACATATACACACTACTATATATATAATAGATAACTAATAAAGAACTACTGTAGAGCACAGGGAACTCTTCTCAATACTCTGTAATGACCTATATAGGAAAAGAATCTTAAAAAAAGTGGATATATGTATATGTATAACCAATTCACTTTGCTGTACAGCAGAGACTAACAAAACATTGTAAATCAACTATACTCCAGTAATTTTTTTTTTAAAAAAGCACAAGTGTTTGTTGTAAAAGAGGAATGTATCACTCTCTAAAATGGGGGAAAAAAGGAATAAGATAATACAGTTTTGTAACATGATAAATTTGAGGATGATTCTCTAAACAATATTTTATATGTAGTTTAATCTAAAAAATATTTACATAAAGAAGAGATTTTTAAATGAAACAGTTGGTCATGATTTTTGTCTTCACTGTAACACTTGGAAAGAGGAATCCCTTCCACCAGTCTCGGAGCCAGGTGTCCGCAGACTGAAGCCAGATTTTTATGGTGTACTTTATTACTTTGTTCCAACCAAATTCCCAGAACATCAGCACATGCTCAGTTAAATATGATATGAAAGCACATTGCAAATACAGAAATGTTATTTTTGGATTATACATGGATTTTTGTCTATTTATACCTCCATGCTGCCCAATGATGGTAACTAATCATGTTATTATAGTAAAATATCTTCTATTACAACTTACCCTGCAAATACCCAAGGCTTGGCATAGAGAGAAAAGAGAGGGGAAAAAAAAAAGCAGAAATGTGCAATCTGGGTTTCATTTCTTAAATTCTCTGAGAAAAGCTGACTATTTCTCCCATTCCCTTTCATTCAGCTTTCCCTTATGTACCGGCACAAGAATAAAATAAGAGAATCCTATATTGTGAGACAATTAATACAAAATATCAATGAATCATAATGGTAATTATGTAAATTAGGCAAGACTTTAATACCCCCAACTAAATGAGAGGAAAGCACTAGTATTCTTTTTGCTTCGTTAGATTATTAACTGTTTGTTCTTTAATTTGTATTATATGAAACTACTACAATTCCCCCCAAAATGAAGCTTAATTAGTCTTCACAAATAAAGATATTTTCCTCCAACAAAAGATACATCAAAACAAAAATTCAGAGTGTGAACAAATAGATGTATCAAGATTGGTAAAATACTGAGCATTGTTGAAGTTGGGTGATGGGTACATGGATTTCTCTTGACTCTTCACTCTATTTTTGAGTATGTTTGAATATGTTCATTTATAAGTAAATAATATAAGTAATAATTCTTATTACAGATGTTTGTGAACACTCTCCCTTAGTTACAAAAGACAAAAACATCATGTTCCTGCTCTAGAATTAAGGAAGGCAGCAGGCAAGCCAAATAGTGGAGGCCTTGTATGGTGTGGTAGGCAGAATGGGCCCCCAAATATCCACACCCTAAGCCTTGGAACCAATAAATATTTTACCTAATGTGATGGTTATTTTCATGTGTCACCTTGACTGGTCATGGAGTGCCCAGATTAAACATTATTTCTCTGTCTATGAGAGTATTCCTGGATGAGATTAGCATTTGAATAGATGGACTCAGTAAAGTACAATAGATTCCCCTCCCCAATATGGGTAGGCATCAGCTAATCCATTGAGGACTGGGATAAAACAAAAGGCAAAGGAGAAAACTGATTAAAAATCTTCCAACAAACAAAAGCCCAGGACCAGATGGTTACACAGGCGACTTCTAACAAACATTTAGAGAAGAGCTAACACCTATCCTTCTGAACCTCTTCCAAAATATAGCAGAGGGAACAACACTCCCAAACTCATTCTACAAGGCCACCATCACCCTGATACCAAAACCAGACAAAGATGTCACAAAGAAAGAAAACTACAGGCCAATATCACTGGTGAACATAAAGGCAAAAATCCTCAACAAAATACTAGAAAACAGAATCCAACAGCACATTAAAAGGATCATACACCATTATCAAGTGGGCTTTATTCCAGGAAGGATTCTTCAATATATGCAATATATGCAAATCAATCAACGTGATACACCATATTAACAAATTGAAGGAGAAAAACCATATGATCATCTCAATAGATGCAGAGAAAGCTTTCGACAAATTCAACACGCATTTATGATAAAAATCCTGCAGAAACTAGGCATAGAGGGAACTTTCCTCAACATAATAAAGGCCATATATGACAAACCCACAGCCAACATCGTCCTCAATGGTAAAAAACTGAAACCATTTCCACTAAGACCAGGAATAAGACAAGGTTGCCCACTCTCAGCACTATTATTCAACATAGTTTTGGAAGTTTTAGTCACAGCAATCAGAGAAGAAAAAGAAATAAAAGGAATCCAAATCAGAAAAGAAGAAGTAAAGCTGTCACTGTTTGCAGATGACATGATATTATACATACAGAATCCTAAAGATATAACCGGAAAACTACTAGAGCTAATCAATGAATTTAGTAAAGTAGCAAGATACAAAATTAATGCACAGAAATTTCTGGTATTCCTATACACTAGTGATGAAAAATCTGAAAGTGAAATTAAGAAAATGCTCCCATTTACCATTGCAACAAAAATAATAAAATATCTAGCAATAAACCTACCTAAGGAGACAAAAGACCTGTATGCAGAAAATTATAAGACACTGATGAAAGAAATTAAAGATGATACAAACAGATGGAGAGATATACCATGTTCTTGAATTGGAAGAATCAACATTGTGAAAATGACTCTACTACCTAAAGCAATCTACACATTCAATGCAATCCATATCAAACTACCACTGGCATTTTTCACAGAACTAGAACAAAAAATTTCATAATTTGTATGGAAACACAAAAGACCCTGAATTCCCAAAGCAACCTTGAGAACAAAAAATGGAGCTGCAAGAATCAGGCTGCCTAACTTCAGACTATACTACAAAGCTAGAAATATAGATCAATGGCACAGGATAGAAAGCCCAGAGATAAACCCAGGCACATATGGTCACCTTATCTTTGATAAAGGAGGCAAGAATATACAGTGGAGAAGAGACAGCCTATTCAGTAAGTGGTGCTGGGAAAACTGGACAGTTACATGTAAAAGTATGAGATTAGAACACTCCCTAATACCATACACAAAAATAAACTCAAAATGGATTAAAGACCTAAATGTAAGGCCAGACACTATCAAACTCTTAGAGGAAAACATAGGCAGAACACTCTATGGCACAAATCACAGCAAAATCCTTTTTGACCCACCTCCTAGAGAAATGGAAATAAGAACAAAAATAAACAAATGGGACCTAATGAAACTTAAAAGCTTTTGCACAGCAAAGGAAACCATAAACAAGACCAAAAGACAACTCTCAGAATGGGAGAAAATATTTGCAAATGAAACAACTGACAAAGGATTAATCTCCAAAATTTACAAGCAGCTCATGCAGCTCAATAACAAAAAAACAAACAACCCAATCCAAAAATGGGCAGAAGATCTAAATAGAAATTTCTCCAAAGAAGATATAAAGCTTGCCAACAAACACATGAAAGAATGCTCAACATCATTAATCATTAGAGAAATGCAAATCAAAACTACAATGAGATATCATCTCACACCGGTCAGAATGGCCATCATCAAAAAATCTAGAAACAATAAATGCTGGAGAGGGTGTGGAGAAAAGGGAACCCTCCTGCACTGTTGGTGGGAATGTAAATTGATACAGCCACTATGGAGAACAGTATGGAGGTTCCTTAAAAAACTACGAATAGAACTACCATACAACCCAGCAATCCCACTTCTGGGCATATACCCTGAGAAAACCATAATTCAAAAAGAGTCATGTACCAAAATGTTCATTTAGCTCTATTTACAATAGCCAGGACATGGAAGCAACCTAAGTATCCATCATCGGATGAATGGATAAAGAAGATGTGGCACATATATACAATGGAATATTACTCAGCCATAAAAGGAAATGAAATAGAGTTATTTGTAGTGAGGTGGATGAACCTAGAGTCTGTCATACAGAGTGAAGTAAGTCAGAAAGAGAAAAACAAATACCGTATGCTAACACATATGTATGGAATTTAAGAAAAAAATAAAAGGTCATGAAGAACCTAGGGACAAGATGGGAATAAAGACACAGACCTAGTAGAGAATGGACCTGAGGATATGGGGAGGGGGAAGGGTAAGCTGTGACAAAGTGAGAGAGTGGCATGGACATATATATACTACCGAACGTAAAATAGATAGCTAGTGGGAAGCAGTCGCATAGCACAGGAGATCAGCTCCATGCTTTGTGACCACCTAGAGGGGTGGGATAGGGAGGGTGGGAGGGAGGGAGACATAAGAGGGAAGAGATATGGGCACATATGTATATGTATAACTGATTCACTTTGTTATGAAGCAGAAACTAACACACCATTGTAAAGCAATTATACTCCGATAAAGATGTTAAAAAGAAAAAGAAATTGCATTAGAGTCACTGTATGATTTTTCCAAGAAAAAATTAATGATGCTAATTATAACACCAATAATATATTTTATAATTATTCCATGCCTCTTATACCTAATCATTGAGTAAAATAGTAAGTTAATTTAGAGACAAGATTATTAAAACTGGTAATTCAGCATGCAGAGAGGACAAGATAAATTACAATCTTATTTTCTTTAAGACCCTTCAATTTCTTAGTGTGTTATTATTCTTATTTCATTATCAACAATTGCCATTAACATCGTCACACACACAAAAAAAAAAGGCAAAGGAGGAATTTGCTCCTTTTTTCTGCCTCACTGATTGATGCAGTAGGACTAGGATTTATAACAACAGCTTCCCTTGTTCTAAGGACTTTGACTTAGATAGACAGACAGGTGATAGATAGATCTATATATATGCACAGATACAGATATAGATTTATATCTCCTGTTGTTTGTTTCTCTGGAGAATACTGACTAATACACCTTACATGGCAAAAGGGGCTTTGCAAGTATAATTAAGTTTACAGACCTAAAACAGGGATATTATCCTGGCTTGTCCTATGCAAGTGAGTCCAATCTAATGACATGAGTCCATAAGAGCAGAGAACTTTCTGGAGGCAGAAGAGATGCAGCAGAATTCAGAGAGATTCAAAGCATGAAGAGGACTTAACAGGATGTCACTGCCTTGAAGATGGAGGGTCAACATGATGAGGAATTCAGGTGGATTTAAGGAGCTGAGAGAGGCTCCTGGCTGATAGCCAGCAAGGAAACAGAGACCTCAGTCCTAAAGCCCAAATAACTGAATTCTATCAACAGCCTGGACGAGCTTGGAAACAGACTCGCCTGCAGAGTCTCCAAATAAGAGTCCAGCTTGCCAACAACTTGATCTCAGCCTGCGAAACCCAGGTCAGAGGAACCAGCTGAGCTCACCAGACTCCTGACCTACAGAACTGTGGGATCATAAATTAGTGTTGTGTTAAGTGGCTAAATCTGCAATAATTTTAAGGTTGTAATAGGTAACAAATACATCCTACTTAACATTAAAAAGACCCAATAGCTAACAACATTTTAAAAGACATTTCTTGTACAAATAAAGAGAAATAATTTTAATTTAATGTTTTACTAGTTATGTTAGGAAAATGTATAAAAAGAAATTGTGGTTGAGAAGGGCGTTGCGTCATGTGTGATGAGCTCCTGATGGTCATATAAATTGGTCCAAAGTTTTGGGAAAGTAATTGGTGATATGTTTAAGAAGTCAGGATAACATGTTTGACCTTTGACCTAAAATTCCACATCTATTTTTTAGGAAATAATTCCAGTAGTATTTCTTAACTTTGATACAGTAATTCTACCTGTTTATACTAAGAAAATAATTTTAGATGTATTTTATAAGAAAATAAATATAAAATATGAAGAAAAATTAACCTATAAAGATTATGGTCATGTGGATATTATAGCATGTAATAGAAAAATTTGTAATAATATAAAGATCCAACAAAAGGGATTGGTTAAGTTAGGGTACACCCACATAATGAAAGGCTGTAAATTCAGTTAAAGTCATGTGGTAATATGTACTTATTGACATGTAAACATATTTTAAGGGAAAAAAATCAGGTAACAAAAATAGCAATACATTAAAGTATCTGAAAGTATATGCACCAATATTATGTTCTTTCTGCTGGTCTGCATCTTTTGATTTTTTTCTTTTATGATTACAGGTTTGGTAATAAACTAACAAAAGAAATTTAATTTTTAATAAGGTTTACATTTCTATGCTCGTATATCAATTTCCAGAAAGTTATCTACTCAGTACAAAAAGGATTATATATATTTCAAGACAAAAGACAAAATATTTCTTCTTTATTTAGAGCAAAAAATTAAGACAAAGAATGTCCTCCTATTTCTCAGATGATTACAGCTGTTATATAAGAAAATTTATCACTAGTTTTATCATATCCAAAATAACCTCTACTATCATTACAGCCTTTCCTTCTGTTTAAAATATGCACCAAATTTCATTGGTCAGACTCATTCATCTAAATCCAAAGTTTACACAGTTTAAGAGCTTTCATTGAACTTAGACTAAAATAAGAAATGCTCTCCTGCACCGAATCCCCATCTCTTCCTGCACCATCCCAAAAACTGTATCTGAAAGTTTTGTGCCCAAATATTGGCTGGAGGACAAAACATGATTCTATTGATTCTGAATATATCAAAGATTGTGGTAAAATTTGGGTTTCAAGAGAGAAAGGAACTGAAAAATTAGTTTTTGGAGATAAGTACCTATCTGAGACAAAACTGAAATACACATTTAAGGAGATTTCTCTCAATTTCAACCTTCAATTCTTGTATTGACTGGTCTAGGATGACATTTGAAATCAAAAGATGATATTTGTAATATGGTGTGTATTGTTGCTAAGTCCCTAATTTCTATTAAAGCATGGGAAGCAAAAATTGGGGTTGATTCTTAAATTTTTTTTTAAGTCCATTTCTGTTTAGCCCAGTAGTATGCTGGAGAGTTGATTATGCACTTGTTCAAGTTGATGCCTTGAAACCAGTAAATTCTACAAATCAGGATTTTCTTTCTTTTTTTTCTTGGAGATCCGGGTAAGGTAGCAAGCATCACAGTTTATGCAGTCACTTGGACCCTTGGCTTTTAGTCTCCATAGTAGCTTTGGTCACCTGAGAATCACGGATGTCAGCAACATCTATTGCATCCCACTGAATTTGTAGTACCAAGGGGGCTGCAAAGACAGTACTCCTTGGCTAGTACTTCTAGACCCTGCTTAGGATGCAAAGATATATCAGGTGGATGAAGGATCACTTAACCACAGAAACCAGTGGTGCAGAACATGTATGCAGGAGTATACTTCAGTACTAGTACAAACTAGTACAAACTTATTTGGATACACCAGGGTCTGTCAATCTTTATTTCTAATTGGACCAAATTCTTAATATTATCTTATTAAGTAACATTGAAAGCAGTGTTATGGGTGGACTGGAAAACAGGCAAACAGGAGGCAAATAAAAAGTAACAGCATTGTCAGAGATGTCTTTATTCACTTGATCCTAAGCCAATTCAACATGTGGCCAATGTGCAATTCTTCCAAAAATAATATATATTTCTCAGATTTCCTCATTTCCTTCTTCATCCCTCCTATTCTTTAATGCTTGGGCATTTTAAACTGTTATGTGTTATCCATCAATTTAATATTACATTTGGGAATTACCTATGGATTTTATACAAATGGGATGCTCCTCTCTATTGCAAGCTAGCAATTGTTCAACATAAATATACACCAGAGTGAAAAGGGAGAGAAGCATTAGATTTTTTGTGTGTATGATCACAGATTTTTCTGGTGCAGAATTTCAAGTATAAGGAACCAAGTAAAGCATTTCTGTAAATAGAAACAGATTTATTAATCCAACATGTTTATAGAGCAAATAGTATACATGAGACAATGCTTATTGCTCTACTGAGTCAAAACATGGAAGGTAGTTCCTACCCTGAAGGAGATGAATAGATGATATTTTTATTTATTTATTTTGGGCTGTGTTGGGCCTTCGTTGCTGCCTGCAGGCTTCAGTAGTTGTGTCATGTGGGCTCAGTAGTTGTGGCACATGGGTTTAGTTGTTCCGTGGCATGTGGGATCTTCCCAGACCAGGGCTCGAACCCGTGTCCCCTGCATTGGCAGGCGGGTTCTTAACCACTGCACCACCAAGGAAGTCCTAGATGATACTTCATGTTGACCATGTATAAGACAAGCAAAATAGAAGTGAAGGCAAAAAAAAAAAAAGCAAACAAACAAAAAATACCTTTACAGAAGAAGTCAGATTTAAACTAGACCTAGGAGGATGGGGAGGTTTTTCATATAGTAGTTTTGAGTCACAGGTGCCTGTATTAACATAATAACACATCTGATGAATATTGTTCACATCAATATATACCCAATATTAACATGCAAACAACCTGGTCCACTAATAAATAACCAATTATGTATCATTCCTTTCTCACCCTTATTTAGAGCAGTAATTCTCTAGCTGAGCATGAATCAGAATCTCTTGAAAAGCTTGTTGGAACACAAATTTCTGCTCCTCCCACAATGCTTCTCATTTAGTGAGTTTGGGGTAGGACCCAAGCACTTTGGTTCCCAGGTGATGCTGATATTGCTGGTCCAACAACCACAATTTGGGAGCAATTCATTTAAAGCACCTGCTGTGGTGCTTTATAGCACCTAGAATGGAACCCTGGCTTGAAAACATGCTAGCTGATCTTCAGAAAAGTCTCAACCTCTCAGGATATCATTTTACCATTTATAAAGGTAATAACAATACCTATCTTGTAAGCCAGTTCTGAGAATTAAATTGATTTATGCATATAATCCAGAGCTTGATATAATAAGTAGCCTGAACTGATATTACTACTTCCCCTAGTAGTAATCATTCCCCGATGATTACTACTAGGGGAAGCTAGTGGGTGAGGGTATGCCAAGTGTTATGGACTAAATATTTGTGCCCCCCCCACCAAATTTATATTAAGGCCCTAAAGCCCAATGTGATGGTTATTTGGAGGTGGGGTCTCTGGGAGGTAATTAGGTTTAGATGATATCATGAGGGTGGTGTCCTCATGATGGGATTAGTGCCCTTATAATAAAGAGAAGAGACACCAGGGCTCTCTTTCTCCCCCATCCCTCTCCTTCACTTCTCCCCATCTCCCCTCTCCTTACTAGCACAGACTAAGGAAAGGCCATGTGAGCACCCAGCTAGAAGGTGGTTGTCTACAAGCCAGGAAGCAGGTCCTCACCAGACCCTGAATCTGCCAGCAACTTGATCTTGGACTTCCCAGCCTCATTAACTGTGAGAAATAAATTTCTGTCATTTATGGGATTGTTACAGCAGCCTGAGTAGACTAAGACACCAAGGAAACAGTGTGAGATATGGTACAGAGATGGAAATGGATCATTTGTGTTCAGAAAATGGCAAGCAGTTAAGACAAGCTAGGATGGAACATTAATGTTGGGGAAAAGAGAAAAATATCAGAGGACCTGAGTGAGGATTGAGAACCTTGGAATTCCTTGAGTGCCTCTTTCTTCCTAATTGTCTAATGTTTCTGGCAGTTATTGGCCTCTATTTTCACTTGAAATGCCCACTATTTCTAGAAGGGCAACAGGAGTACTCAAATAACTAACCAGCAATCATAAGTGGAGATGACTTTAGCTGCTCATTCAGAGCATGTCCTAAATATAATTGAGCAAAGAAGAGCTCAATATTCCCAAGGCAGAAGAGAAGTGAAATTTCTACATCCAAGAACTCAATTAATATTTCAAGAGGACACTCACAATGACGCTTTTAAGAGAACTTTATTATAAAGATCACTTAAACATCCTTTTCATTAACCTCAGACTGCAAGCTGCTTATCCTTTTGCTTTCAAATTGACCTCTAGTGATTTGCAGTTCTTTTGGAAATGTCTTTATTTTAGCAGATAGATCTACTCTTCCAGCTCTTTTTGCTTTGTGTTGTTATGATTAATTGCTTTATGCTCAGCAATCCTTAGCATGTGTGTGACTCCTCATGGTCACAAGAAGACCATGCCTGGGTTCTAGGCAGAAGAAAAGAAGTGGAAAATCAAAGAGCCTGATTCTTCCTACCTTTTTAGAGGCTGTCTGGGAAACCCTACCAGGAACATTGGCTTTCATATCATTGGTCCACAACCAGACCTCAGGGCTTCAATGCCACCACAAACAAATTTGTGTTCTGTTGGTAATAAAGAAAATATAAGAATGAAACTGTGGGCAACAAAGAGTACCTGCTGCCCCTGGACTCTCTTCTCAAGTTTATACTTTTGACAAACCTAACACAATCATTGACACTGCAATGTGCTTCCTGTTGCTTTGTGCAGGACACTTTAAAAATAGAGATGAGATTCTGGGATAATCATGGCATTCACTGAGCACTTGCTATGTATCAAGTCCCAGACTAAATACCTTACATACATTATCAGATAAACAAGCATTCCATAATGCTTGGTATATCTTAGATCTTATGTCCTATATCTTATTATATCCCATATTTAAGTGTTATATGTAATACCTGTTCTATGATCAACCCAGTTAGGGTAGATACATTCCCCAAAGTCATCTTTCATGTCTTGTTCCAGGTTAGAGTTGGCCAAAAGGGGAACATGTAAGAGATTCTGGTGCAGAGTGAAAATGATAAAACTTGTTCTTTGAAAGTCCTTTTGAAGTCAGAGGCAAGGTTGCCCTGCAGATCTCAGCTTGACCTCACTCTCATCTGCTCCACATTACATATCTTCTTCCCAATCGCTGGCCCTGCTGACCAATAGCAGCCCCAGGGCCACTGATATTTGGCTGAAACTCACACAGGTGGTAGCTACACAGAGGAAAGCTTTCCGTAGACTTCTCTACAGCTTCTCATTCAAGGTGCCATGGTGGCTGGACACATCTTTTCAGCATTCCCCCTTGCATGTTATTATTTGTCCACCAGAATTTCAGGAAGGCTAGTTAGTGATTGTAACTCTCATCTTCCATTTTCCCCTTCTCTTCACTTACTTAGCTTCTTGCACAATTAATAAGATCTAGTTCCTGTAATAGACCCCTTATCTCATAGCTCTCGTCATGGCTCTGCTTTACTGACTGAGTGCTGACTGCTATAATCCAAACAGTGATGTCTTTCCAAGCCTGCTATAAAAATGAATCAACTTGATAGAAGTTAGATAAACAAAGAAAAAAATGTTTGAGTATTCCACCGTAAAAAGAACTTGAGTACTGAATTTTTAGTTCTCATATAACTTAAACTATTCCTTGATACTTGTATAATTTTCATTGTGTTTAGTCATGCACCATTTGTTTTTATCTTCCTCTAGTCTTTCCTCACTCAAATACGTCTTCCACCCCACTGCCAGACTGTCATTGGACAGCTCTAATTAGGTCAGTCTGTTTGTTAAATCCTTTGGTGGTTGTAGACTGCCTAATGAATAGAATTCAACTTATTTTGTGGCAAAGAATGGTTCTTCCCAAAGGTCCTGATATTCCTTTAGAGCAACAACTCTTACTACTGCCACCAAAACACTCTATTCTCCTCTGACACCAAGCCCATCCCTCTTTTTACATCTGACTTTTTCCCACAGGTGTGCCTTCACATATAACCTACCATCAGCCTAGTCCTTCCTCTGTTCTCTGGCTGGTGAAATTCTATTCGTCCTTCAAGGTCCAGCCCAAATACAAACTCCTCTGTGATGTCTTCCCAGCCCTGCTAGGTTAATAGATATCTCCTTTGTGTGCCTATGTGTGACAATGTCCCATAACTTATTTTTATCTGTGGGCTTCACTCTATTTTGAGCAGCTGGTAGTACCGCTAACTAGCAAAATTCCTGACACATAGTAGGCATACAATAAGTATTGGTTTAATTAATTAATCTTCTCAGACATTCTGAGAAAATATTTCTTTTTCTTAGCAGGGTTACTTTGGCTATTTATAGGTCATTCAGATACATGATAGAAGTGTTTCAGATATAAATTTGAGATTTTGAATATGTAAAATGCATTAGAAGTTTAAGGAAACAGTATGAAAATACAAATATATATGCTGTGTGAACATATATATGCTTTATATAAAACTGAGCTTGATTATACTTAATCCATAATTTAAAACTTTCTCACAAAGAAAACTCTGGGCCCGGAAGAATTATTACTAACATTTAAGGAAGAAATAATATCAAACTCACACAAATGTTCTCAGAGATTAAGGAAAGGAAGAATGTCTCCCAACATATTTTATGAAGTTGGTATAATAATGATACAGTGAAAAAAAGAAAAGCATAGGCCAGTATCTCTCATGAATACAGATACAAAAATCCTTAATAAAATATTAGCAAAGAGAGTCAAATAATATACAAAAAAGAGGAAGTGGTGTTTATCCCAGGAATACAAGGCGGTTTTAACATTTGAACACTAATCAATATCATTTAACACATTAACAGAATAAAGGGGGAAAAGCAATTGTACCAAAGGATAGTGAAAAGGCACTTGATTAAAGAAATACTTGGTCATGATAAAAACTGACAGCAAAAAAGAATTAAAGGGAAATTCCTTAATCAGATCAATAGAAGTCCCTTAATCTGATAATCTGATAAAACTGCACCTACAAATCACCTACAGCTACCATTATTAGTTTCATTCAACATTGTATAGAAATTCTAAAAAGTGCAATAAAGTAAAAGGGTGGAGGAGTGGGTATAAAGATTGGAATGAAAGCAGTAAAACTGTCACTATTTGTAGATGACATGGTAGTATACATAGAAAATTCAAAGGATCTATATTACAAACCATCCGAATTAGTAGCAGAAACTCTGGATACCAGAATAATATGTAAAGATCAGTTATGTTTCTATACACTAGCAACAATTAGAAAATGCATTTTTTACAATTTATAATAGCATCAGAAATAAAATATCTAGGAATAAATCTAATGAAAGTTAAACAAGCCCTCTAAAATGAAAACTATAAAACATTGCTGAGAGATTTTTTAAAGACCTAAATAAATGGACAGATATCCCACAAGTATGGATTAGGAGAGTTAATATTATTAAAATTTTAATTAGCCACAAATTGACTTGTAGATTCAACATGATCCCAATCAAAACCCCAGTATGGTTTATTGTGGAAATAGACAGGTAATTCTAACACTTATATAGGTAGTTAAAGGACCTAGCATAGCCAAGACAATAATGAAGAAGAATGAAGTTGAAAATTTTATATAATTCAATTTCACGACTTACTATCAAGCTACAGTAATTAACACTAGGTTTTGGGTATTAATATGAGAATAGATAAATAGACCATGAAACAGAAATGCAGTGGATTGAGTGGTGGCCCCAAAAGGATATGTCCAGAACCTGTGAAAATGATCTCATTTGGAAAAATAGATCTGATTAGATCATAGATGTAATTAAATTAAGGTAGGCCCTAAATCCAATAAAAGGCATCCTAATAAGAGAAAAGCACAGGGAGATTTGAGACTCAGACACCCTGGGGAGAGGGCAGCAATTAGAGTCACGTAGCTCTATGCCAAGAAATATATGGAGCCACCGGAAGCTGGAAGAAGCAAGGAAGGATTCTCCCCTGTAGCCTTTGGAGGAGCTTGATCCTGCCAACACTTGATTTCAGAATTCTGGCCTCCCCAACTAAGAGGGAATACATTTCTTTTGTCTTGAGCCACCAGTTTGTGTTATTGTATTAGTGCCACTGCAGGAAACTAATAGGAGAAGAAACAGAAGAGACTCCAAATACAGACCTACCTTTACAGAGTAACTTGAACAACAACACTGCAATGCAATTCAGTTAAGAAAAAAGGTCTTTTCAATAAAGGGTTTGGGGGTCAATTGAATATTCATGAGGGAAAAAAAAAAACCTTATCTCACACCCTACACAAACTTAATATAGGTCATAGACTGAAACATGAAAGCTAAAATAGTCAAGCTTCTGGATGAGAACATAAGAGAATATATGTTTATATCCTTAGGACAGCCAGAGATTTAAGGAAAAAAACCACTAAACATTAAAAGAAATATATTATTAAATATGATGTGGTATTATTAAATATTATTAAATATGAGTAATAGCCCCCTAAAGATGTCCACATCCTAGTCCACAGAACCTGTGAATATGTTAGATTACATTGTAAAAGGGAATGAAGTTTGAGATGGAATTAAGTTTGCTGGCTTTGAAGATGGAAGATGGGAACACAAGCCAAGAACTACAGAAGCTACTTTCCTAGAAGGTGGAAAAAGCTAGGAAAGGGATTCTTTCCTAGAGCCCCCAGAAAGGAACACCACCCCTCTGACACCTTGATTTTAGCCCAATGGGACCTGTCAGACTTCTGATGTACAGAACTATATGATAAGAAGTGTGTTGTTTTAGCCATGAAGTCTGTGGTCATTTGTTCCAGCAGCCATGGAAAACAAATGCATCTGACTTCATTACAATTAAGAACACCCATTTATGGGACGACCATTAAAGATTGAAAAGGCAAGAGACAGACTGGGAGGAGAGATTTATTACACATATAACCCACAATAGAATTGTATCCAGAATATAAAAGTAACTCCCCCAAATCTATAATAAAACGACAGATAACCCAACTTTAAAAATGGGCAAAAGACTTGGAAAGGGACTTCACAAAAGAAGAATCGAAATGGGCAATAAAAATTAAAAAGAGGATCAGTATCATTATTTGTCAGGGGAAGACAAATCATAACCATATGAGACAGCCCTACATACCCACAGACTGTTTAAAATTTAAAAAGACGACAATGTAAGGCATTGGCAAGGACATCGAGCAAATGGAAAGTTTAAACATTGCTGGTAGAGTGTAAATTGGAGCAACCACTTTGGAAAAGAGTTTAGTAGAATCTACTAAAGCTAGACATAACTATTCACCAATCATACTTCTACACTAATCCTAATTAGAATATTCAAAGCAGCTTTATTTAAAATAACCAAAAACTGGAAATAATCCAAATGTCCCAAATAAGGAAATGGATAAATAAATTGTGATTATACAATGGAATACTACATTGGAATAAAAAGAACAAATACACACTCAGGGCATGGGTGCATCTCATAACCATTATGTTGAGTGAAGGAAGCCAGACACAAAAGTGTATATATAACATGATTCCATGTGTATGAAGTTCAATAATAGAACTACTAGATAATCATAGAAGTCAAAATAGTGGATTTTTCTGAAGAAGGGTTGGTTATTGTCTGAGAAGATACATGAGGGAAATTTATGGGATTGTTTGAAATATTCTATATCTGATCTGGATAATTTAAGCACTCAATGAGACTTACAGTTAAGATACTACTTTACACACTTTACTCCATGTGTGCTATAGTTTAATTTAAAGAAACAAAAAATGAAGTAAAATAAAATATTATATCCAGATTGCTGGAATGTAGGAGATAGGGATTTCCAAGCATGTAAATGCACAGGCATGTAATAGCTAGAACATAATATACAATCATGTTTAATTTCCCTAAAGTTCCTAAACCAACAGAATAAGAGGAGAAACTAGTCTAGTTTTGATCAAAAATATAGTCAAGTCTTTGAATTCTTTATTGTGTAAGCCATCAGGTCCTGGCATAGCTAGATTTTCAAGGAGATTTCTATAAAACACAGAAAACGTGAGAAGCCCGGGTACACTGTCTATTACTGGCTGGGACTTCGAACCCCAAAAGTTGCTTAGCACCACCTAAACAGCCACCTAATTTTGACCACCTGTGACCCACAGGTAATACAGATACAGGCATACCTCAGAGATATTGCAGGTTTGGTGCCAGACCACTGCAATAGAATGAGTATCACAATAAAGCAAGTCCCATGAATTTTTTGATTTCCTGGTGCAAATGAAAGTTATGTTTACACTATACAGTTGTCTATTAAGTGTGCAATAGTATTATGTCTAAAAAAACAATGTACATACTTTAATCAAAAAATACTGCTGAAAAATACTAACAGTCATCTGAGCCTTCAATGAGTCATAATCTTTTTATTGGTGGAGGGTCTTGCTTTAATGTTAATGGCCACTGACTGATCAGGGTGGAGGTTGTGGAAGTTTGGGGTGGCGGTGGCGATTTCTTAAAACAAGACAATGAAGTTTGCTGCGTCAATTGACTCTTCTTTTCATGAATCATTTTTCTGTGGCATTCAATGCTGTTTGACAGTATTTTACCAACAGTAGAACTTTCTGAATGGGAGTCAATCCTCTCAAACCCTGCCTCTGCTTTATCAACTAAGTTTATGTAATATTCTAAACCCTTTGTTGTCATTTCAACAATCTTCACAGCATCTTTACTGGGAGTAGATTCCATCTCAGAAAAACATTTTATTTGCTCATCCATTAGAAGCAGCTCCTCAACTGTTTGTGTTTTACCATGAGATTGCAGCAATTCAGTCACATCTTCAGGTTCAACATCTTCTACTTTAATCCTCTTGCTATTTCCACCACATCTGTGTTATTTACTTCACTAAAGTCTTGAATCCCTCAAAGTCATCCATGAGAGCTGGAATCAACTTCTTCAAAACTCCTGTTAATTTTTACATTTTGACCTCTTCGTATGTATCATGAATGTTCTTAATGGCATCTAGAATGGTGAGTCCTTTTCAATTTACTTTTCCCAGACCCATCAGAGGAATCACTATAGAATCACTATATATAGCAGCTATAGCCTTAAGAAATGTATTTCTTAAATAATAAGACTCGAATGTCCAAATGACTTATCCAGGTTTGTTGTTCCAGTTATAGAGCATGGGCAGAGTAGAGTGAGCATAATGCTTAAGGACCCTAGGATTTTTGGAATGGTAAATGAGCACTGGCTTCAACTTCAAGTCACCAGCTCCATTAGCCCCTAACAAGAGAGTCAGCCTGTCCTTTGAAGCCAGGCATTGACATCTCCTCTCTAGCTATGAAAGTCACAAATAGATAGTATCTTCTCCCGATATATGGCTGTTCTGTCTACATTGAAAATCTGTTGTTTAGTGTAACCACCTTTGTTAATTATCTTAGCTAGATCTTGTAGATAACTGCTGCAGCACTTGCTGCTTCACCTTGAACTTAGATCTTATAGAGATGGTTTCTTTCCTTAAACCTCATGAACCAACTCTGCTAGCTTCAAACTTTTCTTCTGCAACTTCCTCACCTCTTTCAGCCTTCAAAGACTGAAGAGAGTTAGGGCCTTGCTCTGGATTAAGCTTTAGCTTAAGGGAATGTTGTGGCTGGTTTGATCTTTTGTCCAGACCACTAAAATTTTCTCCATATCAGCAATAAGTTTGTTTCACTTTCTTATAATTTGTGTGTTCGCTGGAGTAGAACTTTTAATTTCCTTCAAGAACTTTTTTTTTTTGCATTCACAACTTGGTTAACTGTTCGGCAGAAGAGGCCTATCTTTCAGCTTATCTCAGCTTTCGACATGCCTTCCTCACTAAGCTTAATCATTTCTAGCTTTTGATTTAAAATGAGGGATGGGGACTTCCCTGGTGGTCCAGTGGTAAAGAATCTGCCTTCCAATGCACAGGATGCGGGTTCCATCCCTGGCTGGGGAACTAAGATCTCACATGCCGTGGGGCAACTAAGCCTGTGTGCCACAACTACTGAGTTCAAGCACCTCAACCAGAGAGTCCACGTGCCACAGACTACAGAGCCCAAGTGCTCTGGAACCCACACGCCACAACTAGAGGGAAGGCTGTGACCTGCAACTAAGAGCCCACATGCTGCAACAAAGACCTGAAACAGCCAAATAAATAAATAAATATTTAAAAATGAATAAATAAATAAAATGAGGGATGTGTGACTCTTTATTTCACTTGAACACTTTGAGGCCATTGCAAGGTTATTAATTGGCCTAATTTCAATATCCTTGTACCTCAGGGAATAGGGAGGCCCAAGGAGAGGGAGAGAGATGGGGGAATAGCTGGTCGATGGACAGTCATAACACATACAACATTTATCATTTATAAGTTCTCCATCTTATATGGGCAGTTTGCAGTGTCCCAGAACAATGACAATAGGAACATCAATGATCACAGATCACCATAATAAATATAATAATAATGAAAAAGTTTGAAATATTTCAAGAAGTACCAAAATGTGATACAAAGACATGAAATGAGAAAATGCTGTTGGAAAAAATGGTACCAATAGACTTGCTAAGTGCAGGGTTGCCAGAAACCTTCAATCTGTGAAAAATACAATTATTTGCTAAGTGCAATAAAACAAGGTATGTGTGTATACCAACGCATCCTCCTCCTTTTTCTACCCTGGACTCCAGAATGTTTCCTCCTTGGCTCTCTAAGGCCCAGGATTCCTCTGAAGTGGAAGGTGGTCCAAAGCCAGATATCTCACGTGAAAATAAAAAATCTCTAAAAGAGGCCATGTAAAACAAAAAGGGAAATGATCCAATTTGGAAGTAGGAGAGAGTGATAGAGATCAAAATTAAAAGAAAAGTCCACAATGAAGGTAAACGTTCATTCCTTTATTGCTATTTTCTTCTTCTTCTTCATCTCCCAAGCCCAATTATGTGACCTTGTCCCATGTCCTGAATCTCACACCTTTCTCCTTAGAGATGGATGGGGGGTGGCAGAACACCCCTAGAGGTGTTCAATTTCCTCTAGAGGTGAGAACATTTGACCAACATGAGCTATTTTTTAAAGTGCCTCAGAAAAGCAAGCTATCAAGCTATAGAGTGAACATCTCAACTCTCACCCCGCTTTTACAATCCTTCTTATTTTAAATAAGATCCAAAAGTATTGACCAAAGTTATATAAAGTTACTTAAAAAGCAAGCCATATTCCATATCTCCAAGCCCCAACCTACCTTTTCCCACCTTAACTCTCCTTATACTCCTTATACACTTCCTAAGTTCCAATCACACAATGCTCTCAATAAACCAAGTGCAACCCTGAGGCTCAAAATAAATTTGCTGAAAACACAAATGACTATGCACATTCCCTCAGAGTGGCTAGAATCACCCCACATTATTGTCTTCTCCCATCCCCACCTTTAGAAATGTGGCTTCTTCCTCAAGGTGCACACATTGACATCTTTTCCGTGAAGTATCTCCTGATCCCCTGAGCTAAAATTCTCTCTTGTCCTTGTGCTGCCATAAAAAAAATTGTTTGTAATACTATTATAAAGCTTGCCATATCTTTCTTTATGGTCCATGCTCATGCCATCTCTTCTGATAAGGAAAATCAGCCCTCCCCATCACAATCAACAGAAACTGATTTTATGTGTTCAAAAGTTAGCTCAACCTACAGACAATATCTTACATGCTTCACTCCCTAAATGTCATAATTCTCCTTGTTCTCTGGAACAAATATGGCGGCTCTGTTTTTTTGTTTTGGTTTTTAAATAGACCTGAAAATCTTTCCATAGACGTATTTTGCATTGTTTACTACAACTACTTTTCTTTCCAAAATATAAATTTGAATCTCTTCATATATATGTTGGACCTCCATTACATTTGCTCCCCCTTTTTTTCAAAATATATACTTGAATCTCTTTTCAAATGTATAATAGAAGTTTATAAGTTCATTTCTTTGTAACTACCAGGGCATCCCTCACCTTTGGAGCCAAAAACAATGCCCAGAAAGATGAGGGGAATCTTGGGTTTTATTCGTTTATAAAAGAGAACTAAAGTAAAATGGTCCCTGGCCTCCAGCTGGCAGTCAATCCTCCTCATTTCTCCTTGTGTGCAGATTTTTAAGTAAATGTTGAGTCTATGGGCTTATTTTCACAATAATGTGATGTTGCTGAGGGGATCTGATGATGGTGGAGTGACCTATGGGGTGAGAACTAAGTGAGCATATAAGACCTCTTGCTGCCCTGCTTCCATTGTCTCCTCCTTATCTTCCCTCTACTGCCAAGGGATTCCAGCCAAAGTTCTATCTCTGAGATGCTTTCAATTCAGAATGGCTTTTGTCCTTCCAGATAGGGATTGTAGAGCAAACCCATCTGTTTGTCTAAGCTCTGTGTCACCCCTTTTCACTTCTTAAAAAAAATAAATAAATAAAAGTAAAAGATAAAAAGAAGAGGAAGAAAGGAAAGAAAAACGGAAAGGAAGTTGAAAATTTAGGACTATTTTTTTTAACATCTTTATTGGAGTATAATTGCTTTACAGTGGTGTGTTGTTTTCTGCTTTATAACAAAGTGAATCAGTTATACATATACATATGTTCCCATATGTCTTCCCTCTTGCGTCTCCCTCCCTCCCACCCTCCCTACCCACCCCTCTAGGTGGTCACAGAGCACTGAGCTGATCTCCCTGTGCTATGCAGCTGCTTCCCTCTAGCTATCTATTTTACGTTTGGTAGTGTATATATGTCCATGCCACTCTCTCACTTTGTCACAGCTTACCCTTCCCCCTCCCCATATCCTCAGGTCCATTCTCTAGTAGGTCTGTGTCTTTATTCCCATCTTGTCCCTAGGTTCTTCATGACCTTTTTTTTTTTCTCTTAGATTCCATATATATGTGTTAGCATATGGTATTTGTTTTTCTCTTTCTGACTTACTTCACTCTGTATGACAGACTCTAAGTCCATCCACCTCACTACAAATAACTCTATTTCATTTCTTTTTATGGATGAGTAATATTCCATTGTATATATGTGCCACATCTTCTTTATCCACTCATCAGTTGAAGGACACTTAGGTTGTTTCCATGTCCTGGCTATTGTAAATAGAGCTGCAATGAACATTTTGGTACATGACTCTTTTTGAATTGCGGTTTTCTTAGGGCATATGCCCAGTAGTGGGATTGCTGGGTCGTATGTTAGTTCTATTTGTAGTTTTTTAAGGAAACTCCATACTGTTCTCCATAGTGGCTGTATCAATTTACAGTCCCACCAGCAGTGCAAGAGTGTTCCCTTTTCTCCACACCCTCTTCAGCATTTATCGTTTGTAGATTTTTTGATGATGGCCATTCTGACCGGTGTGAGATGATATCTCATTGTAGTTTTGATTTGCATTTCTCTAATGATTAATGATGTTGAGCATTCTTTCACGTGTTTGTTGGCAATCTGTATAACTTCTTTGGAGAAATTTCTATTTAGATCTTCTGCGCATTTTTGGATTGGGTTGTTTGTTTTTTTGATATTCAGCTGCATGAGCTGCTTGTAAATTTTGGAGATTAATCCTTTGTCAGTTGCTTCATTTGCAAATATTTTCTTCCATTCTGAGGGTTGTCTTTTGGTCTTGTTTCTGGTTTCCTTTGCTGTGCAAAAGCTTTTAGGTTTCATTAGGTCCCATTTGTTTATTTTTGTTTTTATTTCCATTTCTCTAGGAGGTGAGTCAAAAAGGATCTTTCTGTGATTTATGTCATAGAGTGTTCTGCCTATGTTCTCCTCTACGAGTTTGATAGTGTCTGGCCTTACATTTAGGTCTTTAATCCATTTTGAGTTTATTTTGTTTTTAACACTTGAAAGTCTTGAGCCTATTTATAGTCATACTAATAGAGAAGCTCCAATAGCAAGAGAGCATTTAAAGAAACAGCAAAGAGAGGAAATCAGCCTTGGAGAACCTACAAAGACCCAGAATTCAAAGACATCTCCCTCTGTGCCCCCATTTTTATATCTGTATTGGCAGTCTCCTTAAGAGCAGGGAGACTCCCTGTCTTGCTAATTAAAATAATACCAGTACTTACCAGAGTGGGAGCACACAGTAAGTGTTCAAAGGAGAGGAGGGAAGAGAGGAAGAGAGAAAAAGAGAGAAGGAGGAAGAGCGGGATGAAAGTGTTATTTTTGCCCTCATTCTATATCACAAGCAAACTTTTCCTTTTGAGTAACAACCACAATGTACCCTACATCAAGAGATTGGTCTTAGATAACCATTATAGAGATCATAAATATCTTTTTCCGTATCATAACTCTTACATTTATACTGACTTTTGTTTTGTTTTGCTTTTAGCTGTGTTGGGTCTTCGTTGCTGCGTGCAAGCTTTCTCTAGTGGCAGCGAGCGGGGGCTACTCTTCCTTGCGGTGCGCAGGATTTTCATTGCAGTGGCTTTTCTTGCTGTGGAGCATGGGCTCTAGATGTACGGGCTTCAGTAGCTGCAGCACGTGGGCTCAGTAGTGGCAACTCGTGGGCTCTAGGTTGCAGGCTCAGTAGTTGTGGCACACGGGTTTAGTTGCTCCGTGGCATGTGGGATCTTCCCAGACACAGGGCTCAAACCCATGTCCCCTGCATTAGCAGGTGGATTCTTAACCACTGCACCACCAGGGAAGTCCCTGTATTGACTTTTAACCAACCTCAATACCATTCATCTCTATTTCATATTTTCCCCCATATAATCTTTACTTCTTTGAACATTTCAACATGCTTGGTAATATTTACTGATAGTATTTCTAGGGTAGCCTCAATATATTATTGGGCCTCTCAGATAGCCTCTTAAAAAGTCTTCCCTTCTCACCTTAATGTTGACAGGAAAAGGTGAAAGAATGTTCACCAATTCTTCCCATTATGTATAGACCCTTCTTTAGTAGTCCTTGGACTTAACAGAAAAACTTAGTTTTCAGCACCTCTTGAGTGCATGCTATTATAGCTTGGGAATGTATGTATTTAGAAAATACAGCTTAGGACTTCCCTGGTGGCACAGCGGTTAAGAAGCCGCCTGCCGGGTTTCCCTGGTGGTGCAGTGGTTGAGAGTCCGCCTGCCGATGCAGGGCACATGGGTTCGTGCCCCGATCCAGGAAGATCCCACATGCCGCGGAGCGGCTGGGCCCGTGAGCCATGGCCGCTGAGCCTGCGCGTCTGGAGCCTGTGCTCCGCAACGGGAGAGGCCACAACAGTGAGAGGCCCGTGTACCGCAAAAAAAAAAAAAAAAAAGAATCCGCCTGCCAATACAGGGGACACGTGTTCGAGTCCTGGTCCGGGAAGATCCCACATGCCACTGAGCAACTAAGCCCGTGAGCCACAACTACTGAAGCCCGTGCGCCTAGAGCCCGTACTCCGCAATAAGAGAAGCCACCGCAAAGAGAAGCCTGCGCACCACAACCAAGAGTAGCCCCCGCTCTCAGCAACTAGAGAAAGGCAGAGCGCAGCCACGAAGACCCAACACAGCCAAAAATAAATAGATAATTAAAAAAAAAAAAGAAAGAAAATACAACTTAAAAGGATACTGACTGGAAAAATTCTTCGAGACATAAAAATTACATCAATTATCTGGAACATAATTAGTATAGCTTAATTATTATCTGTTGTCTGCAGGGCAAAAAAAAATATGCTTCCTCCTAGTTTATAATTTTAAATTTAGTGAGTGCCAGTGATAAACGCCTTTATACGTATAGTCTTCACGCAGTGTAAAATTAAAATTTAAAACCATTTGAACAGAAAGAGGTTTGGACCTCAGTATGGCAATTATCTAAAACAGTCTAAAACCTTAAGGTCAGTTTTTCAGAGTTCGACCATGTCAACTCATAAATTTGTTTTTGATGTGGTCTTGAATCAGCACAGGAAGATTTTGAATAACAACATGGACCAAGACTTATCCTGAAGCGCATAAATCACTTTTGACATATATGTTCATAACAACAGCCTTCAGAAGAAAAGGGAACAGTGAAAGTTCTAAGAAACTGGGCAAGGATACTTCCTAACGTTCAGTGGTTTGGATGAGTTGCTAAATTCTAAGTTGTAAAAGTGTATGTAGTTTGCATGAAAAAAATAAATAATTTTATTCACTATGCAGACAAAAAGTCCCTTTGAACGTGCTCTATTTGGGGGTAATTTTGTGACTCAAAGAGTTCTTCATATTTCCCCAGGGATGCTTTAATCATTTTACTCTTTAAAGACCTCAAAAAATCCGGTTATGTGTCATAAATGTACATGTGTACCAGAGACATTCAGAACATATATTTCCTGTTAAATAATTAGGAGTGGGAGAGCAGGTCTTTGTGAGCTAAAGGATAGCTTTCCCAAATAGTTGAAAATAGACCCTTAAAACTCAATATTTCACAATAACTCCTTAGTATTCATTAAGGGATCAATGTCCAAACCAAAGTATTCTGGTTCTGAGAGATTTTCTACATTGCACAGTTCAGCCAGAGGACACATTTTGGTGCAATATCTGAGGTCTAGGGAAATTTAATAGAAAAATATATTTTAAAAAAAAAGCCCAAATCTTCACAAAAAAGCCAAGCCAGGAAATGTTTGGATTTAGACACAGTGACTTTAACCCAAAGTGGTATTTTTTGGAGAGTGAAAGTAATTTGTGTGTCCTCTTAAACCAGAATTAGCTACAACATCCTATATCTGTCATTACTGGATAGGGCAACAATATTTTTCTTCTGTACTTGCCATTATTTGTTCTGATACTTCCTTTGCTCATTCTCCATATTTCAGGGAAATTGATAAATCTCTCCATTATCAAAACTTTCAATTATTTCAATTAATTTAAATGTGTTTTTAGTTTGGAATCATAAATTTATGTAAAATGGCATTCATCCATCTTAATCTTTATTCCTTGTGCTTGCTGCTGCTTACAATATTTCCAGTCTGAAAGGTTTGCCTTCTTTCTGTCAACAATTATATTATGCTAACTTCCATGAGTGGAGGGATGGCCTCTACCTTGTTGGTTTATATCTCTTTTTCCTACTGAGGGTCTGCAAGTCCTTTGGGGCTGTTAGAATTTTTCTAAGCCACAGCTTCTTCTGACCTCACACAATTCCTGAGGTTCATCTCCCTCATTCCACTTCTCCAAGAGTGTGGAGAAGTGTCTACATCCTGTTCATTTTTCTATTAAAATGTAAATATATCCAAGAGCCTCTTAGATGTGCCTCCTTTCTTGTTCGAGATTTATAGTTATTGTTTAAAAAGATTCTTCTAATTCCTCTTAAACCACGTGTCTATGTACTAGGATCCCTGTTATGGAATTACCCACATTTTTGTACTAGTTGTATTTGAAATTTGTTTCATGAAAAACCAGAATGACATTTCTGAGTGCCTGGAGTTGCACTCCCTTGATTGTTTTGATTTCCAAGAACAGGCTATTCACATACTGTTACTTCTACGCAGAATGTCCTTCCTCCCTTCTTTTCTGGCCAACTCTCTGTCATCCCCGAAGAGAACCTACTTAGTAATCACTTTTTCTCTGAAGCCTTCCTGTCCCCCTTTTCTGTTTTTCTCCAGCATTTTACATCTGCCTCTATTAACACTTAGCACATTTCTCTGAAACTAGTGACCTAGACTGAGTTCTTGCAGCAAACTCTTAACCTCAAAGTCCCCAGTGCTTATACATTGTATTCATTCATCCATTTATTTACTCATTGAATCATGTATTTTAAAATACTTTTCAAGGGACTTCCCTGGTGGTCCAGTGGTTAAGAATCTATCTGCCAATGCAGGGGACATGGGTTCAAGCCCTGGTCCAGGAAGATCCCACATGCTGTGGAGCAACTAAGCCCATGAGCCACAACTACTGAGCCTGCAAGCCACAACTACTGAGCCCACATGCCACAACTACTGCAGTCCGCGTGCTTAGAGCCTGTGCTCCACAACAAAGAGAAGAGAAGTCCCCGCTCCGGCAACTAGAGAAAGCCCACGCACAGCAACGAAGACTCAATACAGCCAAAAAATAAATAAATAAATTTATTTTTTAAAAATACTTTTCAAGTGCCTACTGTACGCCAGCAAGTATTTTTGTTTCCAAAGATCACCAGTGAATGATACAAATAAGATTTCTGTTCTCTGGAAGCCTTTATTTTAGTAGGAAGAAGCCTGACAATGAGCAAGTAAACAAATAAATGAACAAGATAATTTCAGTTGTTAATTGGTGTCCACAAAATATATAAAACAGGCCAGTATAGTGTGACGGAAAGGGTACTATAGATAGGGTGGTGAGACCAAAACTTTCTGGGTGATGATATTTGAGCTGAAGTCCAAATGGTGTGAAAAAACATCAAGAAGATCTGGTCAGAGAAATGCAAACCAAAACCACAATGAGATATCACCTCATACCTGTTAGAATGGCTATTATCAATAAACAAGAGACAAGTGTTGGCAAGGCTGTGGAGAAAAGACAATTTTTGTGTACTGCTGGTGGGAATGTAAATTGGTGCAACCTCTATGGAAAACAGTACGGAGGTTGCTCAAAAAATTAAAAATAGAACTACCATAAAATCCAGCAATTCTACTTCTGAATATTTATTCAAAGAAATGAAATCACTATCTCAAAGAGATATCTGCACCCCCATGTTCACTGCAGCATCATTTACAATAGCGAAGATGTGGAAACAACCTCAGTGTCCACCAAGAGATAAATGGTTAAAGAAAATGTGGTGCATTTACATACAATGGAATATTATTCAGCCATAAAAAGAAGGAAATTCTGCTTCTTGCAGCAACATGGATGAAGCTTGAGGGCATTATGCTAAGTGAAAGAAGTCAGACAGATAAAGACAAATACTATATGTTCTCACTTATATGAGGAATCTAAAAAAGTGAACTCAAAGAAACAGAATAAAATGGTAGTTGCTAGGTCCTGAAGTGGGGAAAATGGGAAATGTTGATCAAAGGATACAAACTTCCAGCTATAAGATGAAGAAGTTCTGGGGATGTAATGTACAGCATGATGACTATAAGTAACAATACTGTATTATATACTTGCAAGTTGTTAGGAAGAGTAGATCTTAAATGTTACCACCACACATAAAAATATGGTAATTATATGAAAGGATGGAAGTGTTAACTAACTTTATCCTTGCCATCATTTTACAATACATGCATGTATCAAGTCATCATATTATACATCTTAAACTTACGTATGTTTTGTGTCAGTAATATCTCAATAAATCTGGGGGGAAATATTCTGAAATAATTTTTTCAAAAAAGAAGAAGCTATGGACACAGACCTTATAGCAGGTGCATGCCCAAGGAGCAGAAAGAGGCCTAAGTGGGTGGATCTTAGCAAGTAAGAAAGAAAGAGAGGGGACTCCCCTGGTGGTCCAGTGGTTAAGACTCCATGCTTCCACTGCAGGGGCCACGGGTCCCATCCCTGGTCGGGGAACTAAAATCCCACATGCTGCTCTGTGCGGCCAGGAAAACAAAAAAAAAAGAGACAGAGACAGAGGTAGGGAGAGGACAGATCGGGTAAAACCTTGAAAGCCATGGTTAGGAATTTGGATTTTGTTCTACTGCTACTGCAAATCACTACCGGGCTTTAAAAATAGTGATACAATCTACCTTGCATCTAAAAACACAGTTGTTCCATAATTGTTGAATAAATGAATACATCATGATCCCTTCATTTCCATATCATTAGCAAATTCTTTGTGTTAATTTTTAAATCTTGAATTGAGGCTTCAATATTGGAAGAAGCTGGAGAAGAACATTGGTGCCCTAGTCTTGGTTGCTGGCATTCTTCCTCCCAGAGTCTGCCCTCACTTCATTGTCTTGATCTCCAAGAATGGCTTTTTCACACAGAATAAGCCAGAATGTCCTTTCTCCCCTTCTTCTCCTGACTAACTCTTGGTCATCTCCCAAAGAGGCCTATTGAGTAATCGACATCTGAATGTTGACTACATCCTCTAGTTAGTGGATGACAATTATTGGTCTATATTGACTGAATAGAGCTAACATTGCAAAACTTCTACACAAGAAGGATTTGGGATCTTTCTTCTCTTTCTCTCCCTCTCTCTCATACTCCTTCCCCTACCCCAGCAAGGTGGCAGTCTTAGTTGACTTTCCTTTGGATTTGTTCTACCAAAGTTTAGATTGGGGCACGTGAATGGGCAAGAGAATAGGGCAGGGATTTGATTGTTGTCCCACATCTAAGTCATAATCTTCAATCCAACTTTTATGAGTAAAAAAATTGATTATTTTAGTATCATTTGCCTGATTCTTGTATCTACCCTAAACCTGGTTCTGAATTCAGAGCAAAGTAAAAGTGTTTCTGAAATTCCAGCAAGATATAGTGTGATATGGCTGGCCAACACTAAATTGGAAGTTTGTGAACCAGCTGGACTTGGGATCCAGATGCAACATTAGTGCTAACTTTCTGTGGAACTGTAGGCCAGTCTCTCAAAACCAATAACTAACTCTATGGCAGGCACTCATTACGCATTACATAGGTTATGCCATTAATCTTCAAAACAATCTGAGATGGATACAATTATCATCTCATTTTACACATGAGAACTTGGGCAGAGTAAGTCATAGCTGCAACTTGAACCCAGACAGCTTGATTCAAGATCCTAACTCAGTGTCTACAAGTTACCATTTTATTCATCTATAAAGCGCAAGGGTTGGATCAGACAATCCCTAAGACATATTTCAAGCCTAAATTTCTCTGACACGTTCCCATTGCCTCATCTACCTTCCTAAAGATGAAATGTCCATCTTCAATGCTTTGATTTTCACAAATTAGCCCCATTTCTCTGTCATTTTCTTGTGGAAGATGGGGATCCTCCTTCACAATGGTATTTATTTCTGTGAGTTGTTTGTGGAAGAAGACACACTATTTAGCAATAGTTACAATTGTAACTGTAACTTAAAATGAATGTAAAGCTAATTTGATCAGGTCAACAAACGTGACCTTTGTATTTTCCCCAATATTTATCATTTCAACACTGTCTTTTGCCAGAACCTGATGACTCTAAAATTCGAATCCTATATCTTGACATTTTCTATATCTCCAACTATTCTCTCTCCATATCCTCTTTCTCTTCCAAGCTGTAACCTTCAGCTGGAAATATTTATTAATGCCCCACAAGCAGTTTGCCACCCAGACTTTAAAATCACCAGATGCACACTGCACCTTACTTCCTACCATGTTGTTTGTTTCCATGTGAGATACATACTGACCGTATCCAACTGTGGTTATTTGGAACCATAATCACACACTTCTTACCAACTGCTCTTATTTAAAATGACTCATCCTGTTCCCCACTCAACTCTTTGTTACATAGGGAGTGAGTTAATGAGTCTTGGCAAACTCTTCATCCTAACTCAGATGTACCCCCTGAAAAAAATGTACCCCCTGAAAAAAGCACTTCTCCTAAATGGCCACGTTATATCTTCCAGGGTAGTCCATGGCCCTCAGCTCAGAGCCACCATCACACACTCTTGTCTTCCTGGAAACTGCAACAGAATCCTCCCATGGTCTAGTGTCCATTGGTCCTTTTCTTTTTCCGTGAGTTATAGAGTGCATCTTATTTTTTGAAGGTAAGGTTCACACAACATGGGATGAACCAGAGAACTATGACTAGCTCTACTGAGTTCTGATTGTTTTGCCCTATTATTTCTGTTTTGCCAAATTTTCTCACTCTTGACATTAGTTTATAATACATGCTAATAACTTAGGCTCTTCTTCTTGGCTTCCTCCTGACTAAACCATTATGCTGCACTGTCTTTATTGTACATAATGTTTAATAAAAATAGCTAACATATGCTCATAGTATGCTCAGCTAACATTTAAGACAGCACTATTCACAAGCACCCCAAACTGGAAACTAACCAAATGCCTTTTAACAGTAGGATGGGTAAAAAAATTGTGGTATATTTCCACAATGTAATACAATAAGAAGACACACACTTAACTACATTAACTACAATAATATGGGTGAATCTCACAAACGTAATTTGAGTGAAAGAAGCCTGACAGAAACAAATAAAACTATATGCTTCCATTTATATAAGGAACAAAATCAGGTGAAAGCAAATTGATGCTCCTATAAGTCGAGATTCCTGGGAACTGAGGGGATAGTGCCTGGAAGGGGGCAAAAGGGGTCTCTGGGTACTGACCATATTCTGTGATTACATGGGAGTGTTCAACTGGTAAAAATTCAATGAGTTCTACATTTTAGAATATATGCCCTTTCTTTATGTAGACTTCACTTTTTTAAAAGTTTAATAAAGTAAACGAAAGAAGACATAAAAGTTGAAAACAAACTGAAAAGAAACTAATAGATATCCTTTATTAAGTACTTGGTTTTGTTCTAGTTGATGTTTATGTCTTTTTTACATGCTAACTCATTGCATCTATAGTAATGGAGCCAAATCTGGGATTCTAATGCAGACAGTCTGAGTGCTGATTTAAATCTGGGCTTTGTATTTTCTAGGTGTTTTTGTTGTTTTTTCATCTTTTGTTTTTACTTCTTTAATCCTCAGCTTTCTCATTTACAAAATAAAGGCAATAATAGTGGTTACTTTGTAGGTTTGTGGTAAGTGTTAAATGAGCAAATCTTTGTAATGTACTTAACATGATGCCTAACATGTGGTAAGTGCTCAATATATCTTTACTAAATGATAGTTTCTGATTTATCTTGCCTAGAAATACTCAACTTTTGTAAACTCAAGCATTGTGAGATAGTCCACAAGACCATTCACCTTCAAATATTAGAAAATAAAAAGAGAGTAGCATTCAATGCCCTGCACAGGAATGAATGAGTGAAGGAAGGAAGGAAGGAAGGGAAGAGGAAGGAAAGAAGGGAGGAATGAAGGAAGGAAGGAACAAATGAACTAGAGAAGGATGCCATCCTAGCATGTGAAGATGGTGATTTAATAACAGTAAGAATGGGAGCAGACAGATGGAAAACCATCAAGATACATCATTATCAGATCTTCTTAAAGAAAAATTAAGGTAAAGGAGTAAGCACAGTTGTGCTTTTCTCTGAATCCTGACATTCATTAAAATTTTGTATTGTCCATGCATGGCAGACAGGATGTATAGTGGTGAGACTGCTGACTCAGAGACAGAGTACACTCAGGACTTCCCTGGTGGGGACGTGGGTTCGATACCTGATCGGGGAACTAAGATCCCACATGCCACAGGGCAACTAAGCCCGCGCACCACAACCACTGAGCTCGTGCGCCTCAAGGAGAGAGCCTGCAGGCCACAAACTACAGAGCCCACGTGCCCTGGAGCACACGTGCCACAGCTAGAGAGAGAAAACCCGCACGCCGCAACTAGAGAGAAGCCCGCACGCCACAACAAAAGATCCCATGTGCCACAACTAAGACTGATGCAGCCAAAAACATAATAAATTAATTATTTAATTAATTAATTAACTACAAAAGAAAAAAAGAGGCAGAGCACCTAGATTTAAGTCATGGCTACTTGTAACATCTGGGAAAACAACTTCTCCTTTCCTCAGTTTCCTAACCTGTATGATAAGGATAATACTAATACTATCCACCTCATAGTTTGAGGTTTAAAACAGTTAATATTTGTAAATAACTTGGAATCATTGGCATACAGAAAGCACCAATAACCACTTATGAAATACATTAAATATATTAAATGTTCAAGATTTACTCTGGGAAAAATTGTAAAGTCAAACTTTTCTTCTATCCTTTCTCGATTTTCTTTGCAATACTTCTAACCTTGCTCACTCCATGTCCCTAGCACACACAGGCTAGCCCCTGGTAACTCAAAGCCCTCCCCGGAAAGTACTCACCCTGACCTGCCTCCTCTCCATCCTGGATTTCTCCTTGGAATCTTTATAAAATTTACTTGTGCTATGTTTCATTCCACTCAATCTGAAAAAAAAAATGTAATCCTTTCTAAGAGATCATAATGGGTACATTTTTCTCAGATGACATTTCTGATTTTAACAGAGCTTCCTGAAATCTGCTTCATAACCACATGAAGTGACACAAATAGTACAAACTTCCAGCCCTATTTCTTGCCAACTGGCAGATATTTTCAATCAGAAAAATCTTGTCATTCTTGATAACAACAAATATATGACTACTTATTATAACCCTGATTATTTCAGAGCTGTAAATTGCAAAATAAAAAATTAATTTTCTCTTGTCTACCCTTTTACATTCAACTAAGGCGAAAAAAGGTGGAGAACTAAGAGAAGGAATATGTTCTGATTCTTCTGTTGAGTTTTAATTTCCCCAGGGAAATTAAATTCGAGCTGATTTGTGCAACTTGTTCTCTTTCATGTTAAAAGACTCGACATATATACACTACCGAATGTAAAATAGATAGCTAGTGGGAAGCAGCCGCATAGCACAGGGAGATCAGCTCGGTGCTTTGTGACCACCTAGAGGGGTGGGTTAGGGAGGGTGGGAGGTAGACGTAAGAGGGAGGGGATATGGGGATATATGTATGCATATGGCTGATTCATTTTGTTGTACAACAGAAAGTAACACAGTATTGTGAAGCAATTATACTCCAATAAAGATTTTTTAAATAAATGAATAAATAAATAAAAGACTCTATATTTCCCAATATTCTGGAAGCCTAAGAGATAGTCCCTCCTTCAACCTCACCCTGAATTTCCCTGATTGATTCCAGGAGCAACCAAATGGCACATATGCATGTCCACACATGTGTACATAATCACATGAACACATATTCTGCTTTACCATCCCTATTCCAGCGCTACAGTAAATTTCCCCAAATGAAAAAAAAAATCTAATTCTGATGACCCAGAATGCACAACCAGGACCTCAGTGGTACCGGGGAATCTTAAAATAATTTAGTTAAAAACAGAGACCTGTTTGAGTTGCAGAAGCTCAGGTTTTATTTAACTGCACAATGCATCCCAGAAGTAAGGCAATAACCCAAGCTCAGTTCAGAAGACCAACCACCCACGTCATATGCTATTGCAAACTTCAGGATGGCTCACTTAATCTGCACTTGTATTTTAGTCCAAAATGGCATTGAGAGTGTTATCAGTAGTCAAAAGAGATCTCTGATTTTAGGAAAAGATTGAGTGGCAGTTAACCCCAGAGGTCCAAACACCTGATCCTTCTCTTTCTCCATAGATATCTGGCCTGGCAGGCATTCATTATAATATGAACCCATCAGAGTTTGAAATCCCCATATGGGTCAGGGTGTTCTAGACATTTCCTGGCACTAGAGATACTCTCCAAAAAGTAAGCATCAATATAACAAGATAGAACCGATACCAACTTTTCCTAGACAACAGACACCAGTCATCAGCAGGGAAAGAATGTAAATTCTCACCATGATATAATCACAGAAAATGACTTGTAAATGTTCCGAACATTGGTTTAAAACATGTATCTCATGAGGCAAACCTGCACTAACCGATGACTCAGAAAGTACCAGATATAAATAATTACCCATGCACAGAAAGCACTTCCAAGGAAACTGAATCAGATCAAGAAGGAAGGATGGTTCAGGACATCCAGTACAAAACTTTCTCCTTCATTTAATCTCTGGGCAGAAAAAAAGCTGTTTGTAATGCTTTTAAAACTCCTTCAGTGTTTTGGATTTCTTATGTATAGCTTACAAGTGAGTATTCTATAATACCCACCATTCCAATAATCTGAATCCTTAAAGTCCCAGTGTAGCCATCTACCCTAAGGTAGCCTCCCTGGGTGAGAGCCATATGCTATCAAGATCACATGACCTGGTCCAGCCCCTGATCACATGACCTGCACATGACTGACTCAGCCAGCCCCCTAATTCCCTCCTGGCAGAAGTCCACAGCCAGTCTCAGCCCCATTCATTCTTCCACTAACCACAGCACTTTCCACCCATTCGCACTCTAATCCGAATACAGCCTCACCCTCTTGTGGACCTCTGCCATATGAAGAAAAGTGCAAGGTAAGACTTTGGCTGCGATACTCGAGTTTAAAACAAAATAGGTTGAGGGCTTCCCTGGTGGCGTAGTGGTTGAGAGTCCGCCTGCCGATTCAGGGGACGCGGGTTCGTGCCCCGTTCCAGGAAGATCCCACATGCCGCAGAGCGGCTGGGCCCGTGAGCCATGGCCACTGAGCCTGCGCGTCTGGAGCCTGTGTTCCACAACGAGAGAGGCCACAACAGTGAGAGGCCCGCGTACCACCAAAAAAAAAAAATAGGTTGAATATTTGCATACCATAGCTTAAGGCATCATTGCCCTTGACCTGGGTGAGGTCCCAGCCCTGGGCCCTGTGTTCTAGAAGGCTCACTCTAGCCCCCCCTTCTCGCCATGCCCCTCCCAAGGCAAAGAGCTTATGGAGGTAAACTTGCTCATGTGGAACTTTTGCCTCCCCTTATAGACCAGGCTCTGCGTACCTGGGACACTGGAATTCCCCACCCAGACATCACTGAGCCTGCTACCGAGGCCACAGTGGAACTCTTCACCGGAAGTGTCACCTGCAAGCAGATGGCACTGGCCTTTTGCTCCTCCCAGACCAGAGGAGGGGCTGAGGGGCTGCTGTATTTAGGGACTATGGACACAGCTTTGAAGTGCAGCCTGGATTGTCCACACACGCGTAGTGAGGCTCCCCTCAGCACAAGGGAGTGCTAGTCGCGGCGGAGGAAAGAGGAGTGGGGCCAGCTCTCCCCAGAATGCCACGCTTTAGCACAGAATTCTGAGAAGTCTGAGAATCATAAATTTGCACCTGGCCTCCCAAGTCAACATAAAGGTAGATTTGCCAAGGAAAGAGGACAGTACAAATTTTATTTAACAGATTCTCACTTGAGTTATAATTTTTTAATATTTAGACATATAACTATATGGCCTCAATTAGCACTCTTGTTCTGGAGACAAAATTAGGGACAGACCTGATGAAAGATACATTTGCGTAAAGTTTCATCATCTTCAGAAACTAACTTCTGCAAGGAATATACTCTTAAGAATCCTCAAGTCACAAATTAAACTCTTTAAGATTGTCCTTGGACCAGCACCATTGCTCTTCAAAGTAATGTGGTACCCAGTAAGCACCATTCCCATCAATTCTGAGGCGTGATGTACTGCAGGCAATCTCCAGGACACAGTCCTGAGTCAGTCACCTTCTCTGCTAGCCCTCCCCTTGGATCACATTTCTAAAAATCAACTGGTGTCATGTGCTATGAAAACCAAAATTAGTTTCCATAGTGCTGTGCATCACCTAAACATAGAGACAACAGGAATAAAATTAACAATCACACCCACTCTCCAGTCTGTTTGCTCCCATTAAGAAGCATTATGACAAATATCTTGATATCTCTTATATGTGGAAACTAAAAAAAAAAAAAAAAATGGTACAAATGAACTTATTTACAAAACAGACATAGAGTTACAGATGTAGAAAACAAACTTATGGTTGCCAGGGGGTAAAGGGGGAAAGAAGGAATAAATTGGGAGATGGGGATTGATATAAACACACTACTATATATAATAGATAGCTAATAAGAACCTACTGTATAGCACAGGGAACTCTACTCAATACTCTGTAATGACCTATATGGGAAAAGAATCTAAAAAAGAGTGGATGCATGTATATGTATAACTGATTCACTTTGTTGTGCAGCAGAAACTAACACAACATTGTAAATCAACTATACTCCAATAAAAAATAATTTAAAAAACACTGTAAATCAACTATACCCCCAATAATTTTTTTAAATCATTATGTTACTAACAATCCTAAAAATAATGAACATCAAGGTAATGAGTAAGGGAGAAATACTGGATAAACCAAAAAGTCTAGCTGGGTTCAACCTGGAAAGGACAGAGAAAAACGAGGGATGGAAGGTGTGGATTGGAAAGGAAGCAGGGGGGAGATGAGAGAAACAATTTGAGAGACAGAACTGGAGTGGGGCAGGTCTGAGCAGAGTTGGGAGTCAGAGAGGAGAGAGATTCAGGAGCAGCGACCATGTGTGAAGGATATTGAGAAAGACAGCCTGTTAGAGGATTAAAGACAGCCACAAACGTTGTCACTACACCTAGCAAGAGAGAGACTCTTCTTCGATCCCTTTGAATCTGTGACTTGCTTTGGCCAATAGAATGTGACAGAAGTGACACTGTGTAACTTCCAAAGCTGAACCTGAAAAGATCTGCACTGGCCTCTTACACACACCCAAATGACCTTCCAAATGACCGCAGCACCAGCCAACAGCATGAGAACAGAACTACTGCCCAGCCAACATCATCAACCCAGTTATTGATGTTCAAACACTAAATCTAGGAGAAAAAGATTTTTAAGATATTTAACTGGATGTTATGGATGTATGCTCTCTCTGTTCTCAAGAGATTGCTTTAAAAAGAATTAATTTGCTTTTCAGTTACCTCTAGATGTCAGCTGAGTGTCGAGATGGAACGAGACATATATGCCTTAACGGTCTACACAATATAATGTCAGTCAGGAGCTCTGAATAGTTAGCACAAAAATCGTGTTTTCCATACCCATGCAAAAAGTACTGAATTTCCATGCTAATCACTCAAAAAAAAATGGCAAAAGTACAACATGAAAAAAATCTCTAATGATCCATAAAATTTGTAGTAACTACAAATAGTCAAAACTTCATGGTTATCTCCATACTCCTCTCCAAAGAACACTATCCATCAACTGTTTTATTGTAAAGGATGTAGAAACTAAGGACCCCCACTTGGTATACTATTTTGAACAGGACCCCCACTTGGTATACTATTTTGAACAGAACACCCAGCCCTCAGCATCTAGACCCACGCCAATATTATAGTCTGTTAAAGAAACCTGGACTCTTCAGCATATGGGTCCTTAATGCCACTGATCCTCACACTTTAGTATATTTGAGAAAGGTTTCAAGCACTCAAGGGGCCATGCCATTCAATTTAGGCAACCATCACACACTGTGGGATTCTTGTCCCTCCATCCAATCCTTTTGGCCGCTTGGAAATGACCACATCTGCTGTGAGTCAGTGTTACTTAACAACAGTGTGCAAAGCTGCCAAGTTTGGATCAGTGAAGTTGTTATTTTCGCTGGGTAATTCAGATCTTTGGCTTATTTGCATCCTGGACTGCCACACCCACACATTTAAAGATATTTAACTGTAGTCATAGCAGAGCTAGATAAGCACTTAGCCATGTCTGCTTTCAAATAGGGGTTTTGAGATCATGACTGATTCAGTGTATTTGCCCACCCATCAGATAAACTACTTGACAGTATCATTGAAAACAGTTTCTCTTCTCCATAAGCAGATTGGCCAGCATCCCAAACCCCAGTAGTTCTGCATCGTGTAACCAGAGCTGCTGCCTTCTGCTTCCTGAGCCAAACTCCAAGACCCACAGGAATCAACTAGAGTCCTGGAAGATCCAGACACTGCCCCATGTGCAGATTCCTGCAAAAATAAACTGAGTCCCTGCCTTAGTCAGTACCAGGAAATCACCAGCAATAGCTAGATCATATGTCATCCAACCACAAGACCAAACTGTCTCTTCAGATGTTAGAAACACCTCAATCCACAACGTAGGAATTAGCTAGAACCTTAGACCCAGTGTCTGAACAAGGGAGACTAGTAATTTGGCTCCCCTTCAAATCAATGTTCTTTGGATATTTGTTCAACTGTCCTTTAGCAGAAATACGGAGGTACTAATTTTCCATTCTCACAAATCATCTACAAATCTCTTCTTTATTTTTTTATTATTCCAGTGAGAAAATTTATTGAGAAATATATGAAGCCATTTAATATGTAAATAAGCAAACCACATATTTCTGGTAAACTGCACTATAGTGTACCTTAATTGGGCAATACATTGAAAGCCATCATCCATGTGGTCCAATATGAATAGTGTGTCAATCAAGGAAACAAAGTCCAGTGACTAAAGTTACTCATTTGTCACCTTCTGTATCAGTTAGGATTGCAATTGATTGAGCAGCTTAATTACCCTACACTGGCTTTTATAAATTAACTTAACAAAGTTTAGAATGGCTTAAATTATTAACGTGTGCTGGTTAATCTCAATCTCCCCACTTACCTTCACTGATCTCTGCCCTGTTCCATGTCCCAGGAGGCTGACCTCCATAAACAGCATCCCCCAAGCTCTTCTGCCCTCTGGCTTAAGAGGGAAGAGAAAGGATAGCATATTTATTTACCATAATCTCCACCCCCACCCCTTTACTTGCATAGCTATAGTTTTGGCAGAGTTACTTTTCCTTGTAGTCACAGACTATATGAGGCAGCATCTCTTCTGATTCAAGTTCTTTCTAGCTCCAGTGAAAACTATTCCCTCCCTTGACCCATTCCCACCATTTCTAGTGGTGTTGCACCATCTCTTGTTAGTTCCTATGATGGTTAATTTTATGTATCAACTTGACTAGGCCACAGGGTTCCCAGAGATTTTGTCAAAAATTATTCTGAGTTTGTCTACGGAGGTGTCTTGGAATGAGCTTAACTTACATGGTAGACTGAGTAAAGCAGATTGTCCTCCCTAATGTGGGTGGGCCTTATCCAATTAGTTGAAGGCCTGAAGAGTACAAAAAGGCTGGCTCTCCCCCAAGTAAGAGAGAATTGTCCTGTCTGGTGGCCTGTGAACTAGGACATCAGTTCTTGGCTCTATTGCAGCCTGCTGGCCTTCAGACTCAACCTGTGATCTTGGCTCTGCATATCATGGACTTGCCAACCTCCATAATCACATAAGCCAATTGAGAGAGAGAGAGAGGGAAAGAGAGGGAGAGAGAGAAAGAAGGTGCTCAATTTTTAGTTGTTTAAGGAAGCTCCATACTGTTCTCCATAGTGGCTGTATTAATTTACATTCCTACCAGCACTGCAGGAGGGTTTGCTTTTCTCCACACCCTCTCCAGCATTTGCTGTTTATAGATTTTCTGATGATACCCATTCTAACTGGTGTGAAGTGATACCTCATTGTAGTTTTAATTTGTGTTTCTCTAATAATTAGTGATGTTGAGCATCCTTTCATGTGTTTGTTGGCAATCTGTATATCTTCTTTGGAGAAATGTCTATTTAGGTCTTCTGCCCATTTTTGGATTGGGTTGTTTGTTTTTTTGATATTGAGCTGCATGAGTTGCTTGTATATTTTGGAGATTAATCCTTTGTCAGTTGCTTCGTTGGCAAATATTTTTCTCCCATTCTGAGGGTTGTCCTTTTGTCTTGTTTGGAGTTTCCTTTGCTGTGCAAAAGTTTTTAAATTTCATTAGGTCCTATTTGGGTTTTTTTGTTTTTATTTCCATTTCTCTAGGAGGTGGGTCAAAAAGGATCTTGCTGTGATTTATGTCATAGAGTGTTCTGCCTATGCTTTCCTCTAAGAGTTTTATAGTGTCTGGCCTGACATTTATGTCTTTGATGCATTTTAAGTTTATTTTTGTGTATGGTGTTAGGGAGTGTTCTAATTACATTCTTTTACATATAGCTGTCCAGTTTTCCCAGCACCACTTACTGAAGAGGCTTTCTTTCCTCCATTGTATATTCTTTCCTCCTTTGTCAAAGATAAGGTGACCATATGTGTGTGGGTTTACCTCTGGGCTTTCTATCCTATTCCATGGATCTATATCTCTGTTTTTGTGCCAGTACCATATTGTCTTGATTACTGTAGCTTTGTAGTATAGTCTGAAATCCAGGAGACTGATTCCTCCAGCTCCATTTTTCTTTCTCAAGATTGCTTTGGCTATTTGGGGTCTTTTGTGTTTCCATACAAATTGTGAAATTTTTTGTTCTAGTTCTGTGAAAAATGCCATGGGTAGTTTCATAGGAATTGCACTGAATCTGTAGATTGCTTTGGGTATTATAGTCATTTTCACAATGTTGATTCTTCCAATCCAAGAACATGATATATCTCTCCATCTGTTTGTATCATCTTTAATTTCTTTCATCAGTGTCTTATACTTTTCTGCATTCAGGTCTTTTGTCTCCTTAGGTAGGTTTATTCCTAAGTACTTTATTCTTTTTTTTGTGGTATTTTATTCTTTTTGTTGCAATGGTAAATGGGAATGTTTCCTTAATTTCTCTTTCAGATTTTTCATCATTAATGTATAGGAATTCAAGAGATTTCTGTGCATTAATTTTGTATCCTGCTACTTTACCAAATTCATTGATTAGCTCTAGTAGTTGTCTGGTACCATCTTTAGGATTCTCTATGTATAGTATGATGTCCAATCATGTTTTTCTCTTTCATCACTTTAAATATGTCCTGTCACTCCCTTCTGACTTGCAGAGTTTCTGCTGAAAGATCAGCTGTTAACCTTATGGGGATTCCCTTGTATGTTATTTGTTGTTTTTCCCTTGTAGTTTTTAATATTTTTTCTTTGTACTTAATTTTTGATAGTTTGATTAATATGTGTCTTGGCATGTTTCTCCTTGGATTTATCCTGTATGGGACTCTCTGTGCTTCCGGACTTGATTGACTATTTCCTTTCCCATATTAGGGAAGTTTTCAACTATAATCTCTTCAAATACCTTCTCAGTCCCTTTCTTTTTCTCTTCTTCCTCTGGGACCCCTGTAATTCGAATGTTGGTGCATTTAATGTTGTCCCAGAGGTCTCTGAGACTGTCCTCAATTCTTTTCATTCTTTTTTCTTTATTCTGCTCTGTGGTAGTTATTTCCACTATTTTATTTTCCAGGTCACTTATTCATTCTTCTGCCTCAGTTATTCTGCTACTGATTCCTTCTAGAGAATTTTTAGTTTCATTTATTGTGTTGTTCATCATTCTTTGTTTGCTCTTTAGTTCTTCTAGGTCCTTGTTAAACGTTTCTTGTATTTTCTCCATTCTATTTCCAAGATTTTGGATCATCTTTACTATCATTACTCTGAATTCTTTTTCAGGTAGACTTCCTATCTCCTTTCATTTGTTTGGTTTGATGGGTTTTTACCTTGATCCTTCATCTGCTGTGTGTTTCCCTGTCTTCTCATTTTGCTTAACTTACTGAGTTTGGGGTCTCCTTTTCGTGGGCTGCAGGTTCATAGTTCCCATTGTTTTTGGTGTCTGCCCCCAAAGGGTAAGGTTGGTTCAGTGGGTTGTGTAGGCTTCCTGGTGGAGGGGACTGGTGCTTGTGTTCTGGTGGATGAGGCTGGATCTTGTCTTTCTGGTGGGCAGGACTGCATCTGGTGGTGTGTTTTGGGGTGTCTGTGACCTTATCATGATTTTAGTCAGCCTCTCTGCTAATGGGTGGAGTTGTGCTCCTGTCTTGCTACTTCTTTGGCTTAGGGTGTCCAGCACTGTAGCTTGCTGGTCGGTGAGTGGAGCTGGGTCTTAGCGTTGAGATGGAGATCTCTGGGAGACCTTTCGTCATTTGATATTACGTGGAGCCGGGAGGTCTCTGGTGGACCAATGTCCTGAATACAGCTCTCCCACCTCAGAGGCTCAGGCCTGACACCCAGCCAGAGCACCAAGACACTGTCAGCCAAACAGCTCAGAAGAAAAGTGAGAGAAAGAAAGAAAGAAAGAAAGAAAGAAAGAAAGAAAGAAAGAAAGAAAGAAAGAAAGAAAGAAAGAAAGAAAGAAAGAAAGAAAGAAAGAAAGAAAGAAAGAAAGAAAGAAAGAAAGAAAGAAAGAAAGAAAGAAAGAAAGAAAGAAAGAAGAAAGAAAGAAAGAAAGAAAGAAAGAAAGAAAGAAAGAAGAAAGAAAGAAAGAAAAGAAAAGAAAAATGTTATTAAAATAAAAAAATTATTAAAATTTTTAAAAATTTAAAAGTAATAATAATTTTTAAAAAACCAGACAGACAGAACCCTAGGACAAATGGTAAAAGCAAAGCTATACAGACAAAATCACATAAAGAAGCATACACATACACACTCACAAAAAAAGAAAAAGGAAAAATATATATGTATGTATATATATATTAAAAAAAAAGAAAGAGAGCAACCAAATCAATAAACAAATCTACCAATCATAATAAACTCTAAATACTAAACTAAGATAAACATAAAACCAGAAACAAATTAGGTGTAGAAAGCAAACCCCAAGTCTACAGTTGCTCCCAAAGTCCACCGCCTCAATTTGGGATGATTCATTGTCTATTCAGGTATTCCACAGATGCAGGGCACATCAAGTTGATTGTGGAGATTTAATCCACTGCTCCTGAGGCTGCTGGGAGAGATTTCCCTTTCTCTTCCTTGTTCGCACAGCTCCCGGGGTTCAGCTTTAGATTGAACCTTGGCATGTAGGTCGCCTGAGGGTGTCTGTTCTTCCCTCAGACAGTACGGGGTTAAAGGAGCAGCTGATTCGGGTGCTCTGGCTCACTCAGGCCGAGGGGAGGGAGGGGTACGGATGCTGGGCAAACCTGCGGCGGCAGAGGCCAGCGTGATGTTGCACCAGCCTGAGGCGCGCCGTGTGTTCTCCCCGGAAAGTTGTCCCTGGATCATGGGACCCTGGCAGTGGCGGGCTGCACAGGCTCCCGGGAGGGGCGGTGTGGAGAGTGACCTGTGCTCGCACACAGGCTTCTTGGTGGCGGCAGCAGCAGCCTTAGCGTCCCATGCCCGTCTCTGGGGTCTGCGCTGATAGCCGCGGCTCACGCCCGTCTCTGGAGTTCGTTTAGGCAGTGCTCTTAATCCCCTCTCCTTTCGCACTCCGAAAGAATGGTCTCTTGCCTCTTTTTCAGCTCCAGACCTTTTCCTGTGGCGCACTAGCCCCCTTCAGGCTGTGTTCACGCCGTCAACCCCAGTCCTCTCCCTGCGATCCGACCCCCGAAGCCCGAGCCTTAGCTCCCAGACCCCGCCTGCCCCAGCAGTTGAGCAGATAAGCCTCTCGGGCTGGTGAGTGCTGGTTGGCACGGATCCTCCCTGTGCGGGAATCTCTCCGCTTTTCCCTCCGCACCCCTGTTGCTGTGCTCTCCTCCATGGCTCTGAATCTCCCCCCACCCGACACCCCCTGTCTCCGCCAGTGAAGGGCCTTCCTAGTGTGTGGAAACCTTTCCTCCTTCACAGCTCCCTCCCAGAGGGTCAGGTCCCATCCCTATCCTTTTGTCTCTGTTTTTTTCTTTTTTCTTTTGCCCTACCCAGGTACATGGGGAGCTTCTTGCCTTTTGGGAGGTCTGAGGTCTTCTGCCAGTGTTCAGTAGGTGTTCTGTAGGAGTTGTTCCACATGTAGATGTATTTCTGATGTTTCTGTGGAGAGGAAGGTGATCTCCACATTTTACTCCTCCACCATCTTGAAGCTCTTTAGTTTCTTAAAAAACTAAAAATAGAGTTACCTTATGATCCTGCAATCCTGCTCCTGGGCATTTATCTGGAAAAGATGAAAACTCTAATTCGAAAAGATACATGCACCCCAATGTTTGTAGCAGCACTATTTACAATAGTAAGACATGGAAGACAGATGAATGGATGAGGAAGATGCAATATATATATATATATATATATATATATATATATATATATATATATATATAACTACTATACAATCCAACAACTCCACTACTGCATATTTATCCAATGAAAACAAAAACACTAATCTGAAAGATATATGCACCCAAATGTTCATTGCATCACAGTTTACAATAGCCAAGAAATGGAAGCAATATAAGTTGCTTCCAAAAGATGAATGGATAAAGAATATGTGCTATTATATATACAATGGAATATTACTCAGCCATAAAAAAGAATGAAATAATACCATTTGCAGCAACATGGATGGACCTAAAGATTATCATACTAAGTGAAGTAAGTCAGACAGAGAAAGACAAATATCATATGATATCACTTATGTATGGAATCTAAAAAAAATGATAGAGGGCTTTCATGGTGACGCAGTGGTTAAGAATCTGCCTGCCAATGCAGGGGACATGGGTTCAGTCCCTGGTCTGGGAAGATCCCATGTGCCATGGAGCAACTAATCCTATGCACCACAACTCCTGAGCCCACGCACCACAACTACTGAGCCTGTGTGCCTAGAGCCCATGCTCCGCAACAAGAGAAGCCACTGCAATGAGAAGCCTATGCATCACAACGAAGGGTAGCCCCCGCTCACCACAACTAGAGAAAGCCTGCACTCAGCAATGAAGACACAATGCAGCCAAAAATTAATTAATTAATTAATTAAAAAATTATACAAATGAACTTATTTAAAAAACAGAAATAGACTCACAGAAGTAAAAAACAAACTTATGGTTAACAAAGGGGATAGGAGGGTGGGAAGAGGGGGACCAAGTGGGGATAAGAAGAGATAAATCAGGAGTTTGGGATTAACATATACCCACTACTATACATAAAATAGGTAAACAACAAGGACCTACTGTATAGCACAGGAAATTAAACTTAATATTATGTAATAACCTATAATGGAAAAGAATTTGAAAAAGAATATATATATGATACACATGTATAACTGAATCACTTTGCTGTACACTTGAAACTAACACAACATTGTAAATTAACTATAATTATAAAAAATAAAAAACAAATAAATAAAAAGAGTATTTTAACCAGAACACCCCAATTCTGCTTGCATTAGGCACAAAGGATGAAAATACATCTCTCTCCTGTTGCTGTCATTGTTTTTGTTGTCTTGCTTCAGGTTTGTCTAGTAACTGACCCTTTCAATGAACTGTGGAATGTATATACTGGAATTTCTTTTTTTAATTCATAACTTTCTGCTTTAATATGTTTTGTGCTGTCCTACTTTATATGTTTATGATAATATGTCTTGAACTAATTTTAGCTAAGAGTTCTGAAGTTAAGCTAAGGATTGGGATTAATTGATGAATAGCAGGCTCAATTCTCCCTGTATGTCAAGAGCTAGCCAGCACAGTTACACCGCTATTGTAGGAGGCAGCTCTCTGGTTTTATCTTATTGGTTAGAGAAATGGCCTGACCAGTGCAGATAATTTAACACAAATAGGAAGCTTCTAATACAGTCGTATGGCCTTGCTGACTATGCAGTAACCAGAAGAGCACGCCTACAGATAAAGTAACCAATTCACCTGGGTTTGCCCAAGACTTTCTCAAGCTTAGCCTTGAAGTCCCACGTTCCAAAAATCCCTCTTTCGTGGGAAAACTGAAAGAGTTGGTCATCCTAGAGCCAGTACTGTCTTTGGCCTTGGGTGAGGCCACTCAAAGTGGAGGCAAAAAACAGAGGCTTCAGGAAAAGATAGACATATTCCAACTCTGCCTCCTGCACTTTCATTGCCACCCAGGACAAGCTATTTAAACTGAGACCCTATTTTCTTTACCTGTAATATGAGGGTAATAGCCCCATGACTTTTTTGAGAATTTAATGAGAAGTCATGAAATGTTCCTAGAAAAGTGTCTGGCATAAACTAGTTGGCCAGCAAATAGTAGGTGTTATTACTGTATTCCAGAAATTCTAAAATAAAATAGTAACTATAACAACTGCATCTAGACAGGTGGGTTTTAGTTTTTGTGGGTTTTTTGAAGGGGATTATCTATGACCATGATTATTTCAATTTTTAAAAAGTCAATTCATTTGACGGGATTTATTTGTCAAAAACATGTTGACTCATGCCAATTACTGTAAGATCAAGCACTCTCAAACTCATTTATGAGTAACATCCAAATCATCTCTTCTAAAGTAAATATTTAAGTTAACAGTATAATTGCCTGCTACTCACAGAAGCATTATCCTTTCAGTAAAATTTTAGGAAGAAAGAGGTACGTAGAAACAAAATTATCCAAAATGTCTAATTATCTCACTTAAGCTATGATGTTCTACACTAACATAGGTTTTCATATAACAAAGCTCTGTTTTATACTAAGTACATTTTTGAATGTTAACTAGAAAAAAACTAAAGTATAATCTTATGCTTTAAATTGACAAATTCTTTAAATAAGTTTCCCAGAATAAGATCCATTAAATTTTATGATTTTGATTTTTGTATTAAAATTAAATAATTCATTTTTTACCAATGATTACTTTTGTGTCCTCTGTTGTTCTCTCAGTACCAAATACAATTTTCTACACTTGAATTTTTAATAGCAAAAATAGGAGGCATTTAGATTAATTAATTTTAAAATCCAATCTCTGATTATCCATCTTCTACTATATAAGGGTTTTAATTCATAATCCCAAGTATGGATGGAACAGTGATGCACTGGAATCTATTTTATCTACTTAAGAAGTCTTTTCTCTTCCACTGAGTACTACATTTAATAAGAATTTTCAAACCTTACCCAATATTTTTATTACTAAAATTATTTTTCTACTTTATTTTTAAGAACAATTTTACATTTGAGCCCATAAATTCTTCAGTTTATGATGATACAATTCAAGCTAGGCAGTTAAAAGATTCTAAGAAGGAAACTTGAATTGCTCAGAGAAAGTGTGAAATCCCATGTGTTACTAAAACTCAAAGGACTGTCTTGATCAAAATTTTCTGTATACGTGGCAAGTGTATAATTCATTTTAAAAATTCCCCACCCACATTGTTCTCTGAAGCGTGTCTCAAAGTCCCATTCCTTAGCATAGAAGACACGTTGGTTTCTTTTTCTCAACATGTGCTTTTTTAAAGTCAAACATATAACATTCAATCTTGGGACATTACAGGAAATGTGATTTAGATTCTTCTCATTACTGCAACATAACACACAGGCACACATAAAAAATCCCCTCTCCTTACTGCTGGTGTTTCTCTTAAACATCAGTTCTTTATTTTTTAAGATTTTTTTATTGAAGTATAGTTGATTTATAATATCTTGTAAGTTTCAGATGTACAGCACAGCAATTCAGTGTTTTATATACATATGTGTATATATATATATATATATATTCTTTTTCAGATGCTTTTGCCTTATAGGTTATTACATAATTGAGTATAGTTCCCTGTGCTATACTGTAGGTCCCTGTTGGTTATATATTTTATACAAAGTCATGTGTATATGTTAATCCCAGCCTCCTAGTTTATCCCTCTCCCCACACCCCCTTTTGCCTTTGGCAACCATAAGTTTGTTTTCTGTGTCCGTGAGTCTCTTTCAAACATCAGCTAAGTAACATTCTGTCAATATTTTAAGAAATGAAGGACTGCCTTTTGCATTCATTTTTTATATATCTCATATCATGTCTTATTAGTTATCTGCTCCCAGATTTCTGATAACTCTAGGACCTATGAGATGAGTCCAGGTGATACATTCAGTGACCATGTTAAGCATTTTCAGCCAGGGCCCAGAAAGTTTGAGTATGTTTCAAATTGGGTAGAGAAGGTTCTGAATAAAAGTCTTTTTCTTCCTATTAACACTTGTCAAAAAGTACAGTGGGTCTGTCAGATAAGAAAATATTTACTAATCAGATTTGTTGCCAATGTTACAAGCAAATTACAGAAATGGCTTATTGGGAACTTCAGGAGCAATAAGAATTGCTCAAGTGACTTATTCACTCAAATGCTTTTAAACCATATTGGATTACTGCGCTGCAATTCCATCCACTAAATTGAACCAGCCAAGGAAAACCAAATTCACCTGAATGCCTAGGAGAGCTCATCATAAATTGGTGGTTCAGTTTTGAGCCTTAGGAGAAAAGCTAAAATGAATAATACAGATTGCTCTAACTATTCTCCAATACCATCAGGATTTCAAACTTTCATTAAATCAAACATGCATCACCACCACCAAACAGAATTCATTTACTGGAGGGACAAAAGTACGTGGGTAGGTTTCTGAGGTCATGTTGAGACATATATTTTCATTGTTTTCATATCTCTTTTCTAAATTGCTATTTACTGGCAAAATGAACTGAAAGTCCACTAAAGACTTTCTATTCTTCCACCTGATTTGGTTATGAAACTTGGCCTTAATCTTAGAGGTAGATAATTCAGCCTGAGGGTAATCAAAGAAACTAAACCAGGTCTACTTTTTTCACCTAGAACTTGTTATGGTATGTATATTGTTCCTGCTGATAGCTTGACCTGTTTTCTAAAAATGGAAAAATTTTAAAAACCATGAAAGTACGTGTTATTTTCTCATTTTTCCTCATTGATCACTTTTCATTGAAATATTGTATATTTTAGCGAACCTTGAAACTGGTTTATTGTAGTAATAAAATATCAACATTCTAGGTAGGTTTAGTTTCTGTCCACAACAAATGTAAGGTTTAGAAACTTAATTTCTAAGAATAGACATTGCTTTGCCTGTTGAATAAAGACAAAAGAAAAATGAGTATTATCTGTAATTAAAATAGAACATAACCAAATTGTTCAAATTGCCATTTTAGAAAATTGGTATCATCGATGTACCTTTAGGTCATCTTCCTCATTTATTGTAAATCCAGATTTCTAATAGAATGGAATAAAATACTTAAACCATATAACAAAATATTCCCAAATCACTGAAAAATTCTTCAGCTGTGAATTCAATAGGTTTCTGTGATTTGTTGTGAAATTTTCACGTAATCTTCATGTTTGTTAAGTGTAAACTAAAAGCTTCCTCACGGTTTTCACATGATTAATGGCTTATTTGACTGGCACTTTTTCTTAAAAAACATTGTTTTCTCTACTAACCTTTCCTCTAAGTGCAAATAAAAATAATCTCCTTGATTCTAAGTACTTTGCAAACCTTGTAAAAATTTAAAATAATGTCACTGCTTCTGATACTCTCTGGCTCTGTAAGTCCTTCCTCATAAGCCATTTCTAACACTGTTCTTACTGTGGTAAAGCTAATCGAAAAATAAAGTGATGAATGAGCTTGTATTGAAATTTTAAGAACAGCAGCTATTACCGTATAACACCAAGCAGAAGGGCAGTAGCTGTCCTTTCTCACAGCTGGAAACCATAGGAGGGCTTATTATCGTCACTTGCTATGATTAACTCTCTACCTTTTTAACCACGTAACTCACAATATTAGGAAGAATAGAATAGCTTGCTTGTCCAAAGACAAAGTATAAGATGTGCCTTGAACTCAAAAATGTAGTTGATAACAGAGGATGGAAAAAAACAGCCAGAAAATGTCAGGCCTGGGAGTCAGCTAGGCAGGTGGGGATGGGAGATGAGTGAGGTGTAAAAAGGATGTGGTCCATGCCGCGGAGCGGCTAGGCCCGTGAGCTATGGCCGCTGAGCCTGAGCGTCCGGAGCCTGTGCTCCGTAACGGGAAAGGCCACAACAGTGAGAGGCCCACGTACTGCAAAAAAAAAAAAAAAAAAAAAAATGATGTGGTCAGGGGGAGGGGGCCACAGGCAAGAGATCAACTCCTCTAGGGAGAGGAGTGCCTAGAGGGAAAAAAATAAAGAAATCAGACTTTTATGCCACCCACTAAGAAAAGACAAGAAGCAGAGTCCAAGGAATCATGTGGTAGACAGAATAATGGCCCCAGCAAAAATGTCCACATTCTAATTCCTAGAACTTGTGACTATGTTATGTCACATGGCAAAGGGAATTAAGGTCACAGGTGGAATTAAGGTTGCTATTCAGCTGACCTTAAAATAGGGAGATTTCTTGGATTATCTGTGTAGACCCAGTGTCATCACAAGGGTTCCTAAAAATGGAAGAGGGAAACAGGGAATCAGAAAAAGAGATATGACAAGGCAAGCAGGGTCAAAGAGGTGTTATGCTGTTGGCTTTGAAAATATAAAGGGGTCCCTCAAGCCAAGGAATGTGGGCAGCCTCTAGAAGCTGGGAAAAGCAAGGAAACAGATTCTCCCTATAACCTCAAGGAAGGAATGCAGGCTTACCAATACATTGACTTTAGCCTAGTGATCAGCATCATACTCTGACCTATAGAACTGTAAGATAATAAATTTGTGTTGTTTTAAGCCACTAAGTTTGTGGTAACTTGCTGGCAGTGGTAGAAAACTAACATGGATCTGTGCCCAATGACTGAGAACAAACTAAAGGGGACGAACAGGCTATTCAATCAGTGTTTGTTGAAAAAAATGGAGAAATGAGTGAATAGAGGAATATGAGGCAGTTGGCAACCACATTCTGGGGTCCATCAAAGATAAGGGAGTCATCAGCCACAGAACGTGATAATAACAATTGATCTATAGACTCAGCATCAATTTCCCTGAACTTTCCCATCCTATGGAGTGTGGATAAAATATGCCTAGTGAAGAATATGTGTTAAAAGTCAGGCTTAAACAAATACATAAAGACATACTCAACATTACTAATCATCAGGGAGATGTATATCAAAATCACAATAAGCTATGACCTCACACCTGTTAGAAAGGCTATCATCAAAAAGACAAGAAATAGGGCTTCCCTGGTGGCACAGTGGTTGAGAGTCTGCCTGCCAACGCAGGGGACACGGGTTCGTGCCCTGGTCTGGGAGGATCCCACATGCCGCGGAGCAACTAGGCCCATGAGCCACAACTACTGAGCCTGCGCCGTCTGGAGCCTGTGCTCAGCAAGAAGAGAGGCCGCGATAGTGAGAGGCCCACGCACAGGCCTCCACTTGCCACAACTGGAGAAAGCCCTCGCACAGAAACGAAGACCCAACACAGCCATAAATAAATAAATAAATATTTTTTTAAAAAAAAGACAAGAAATAACAAGTTTGGCAAGGATGGGGAGGAAAGGGGACCCTTGGGCACTGTCAGTGGGAATGTAAATTGGTACAACCACCATGGAAAACAGTATGGAGTTTCCTCAAAAAATTAAAAGTAGAACTACCATATGATCCAGCACTTCCATTTCTGAGTATATATCTGAAGAAAACGAAATAACTCTCTTGAAGAGATATCTACACCTCTGTGTTCATTACAGCTTTATTTACAATAGCCAATACATGGAAACAACCTAAGTGTCTAACGGTGAATGAATGGATAAAGAAAAATAATAATAAATATATATATATATAATATATATATCCAAAGGAATATTATTCATCTGTAAAGAAGAAAGAAGTCCTGATATTTGTAATAACATGGATGAATGAAACTTGAGGGCATTATGCTAAGTGAAATAAGTCAAACAGAGAAAGAAAATATGGTGCGATCTTACTTATATGTGGGCTCTTTTATGTTTCTCATAGAAACAGAGAACAGATTGGTGGTTGCCACAGGTGGAGGGTGGTAGGTAGGGGAAATGGATGAAGCTGGTCAAAGGGTATAAACTTCCAGTTATAACATGAATAAGTCCTGGGGATGCAATGTACAGCATGCTGACCATAGTTAACAACACTGTATTGTATATTTGAAAGTTGCTAGGAGAGTAGATTTTGAAATTTCTCACCACAAAAGAACAATTGTAACTATATGAGGTGATGGATGTGTTAACTAAGCTTTTTGTGGTGATCATTTTGCAACGTATACATAAAAAATCACTACATTGTATACCTTAAACTTACACAATGTTATATGTCACTTATATCTCAATAAAGTTGGAAAAAGTAAAATCAGGCTTATCTCCCAGTTTCCCAGGTTATTGTGGCAGTTGATCAAGACTGACAAAATGGTATTACCTTACAGCTGCTGACCTTTGTCCAGCAATTAGCCCAACCCCACTCCACTCCCTTCCTCCCACCATGAAAAACACCTGCCAGTCAGATCACCTTACCATGCTCTCTGTCTCCTAGGTCTTTAAGCTTGCTGCTGCCTCTGCCTGGCAGGCTCTTATTGCATACTCCCATAGATGCTCACATCCTCTACTTCATGACATTTGTTTAGTGACTGGTATTTTCCAGTACACCCTAAATCAGGAACACCGGTACAGCCCAATAGTACAGAAGAGTGCCTGGGTCAACCATATTTGCATCAATACGAATCTACCCTTGCTGATTTCATTGGACCAAACTTGCTCTCCTGGGCTGTCACAAATGCTTGTAAAAGGCAGGGATAATATCCATCTTGCTCATCATTCACTCCTCAACATCTAGTACTGACACAAGATGGGTTCCCAGCAAATTTTTGTGGAATGAAAACACTAAAAGACCAAAACAATAAAATCTTGGTCTTTTTGAGAAATTCATTCTTGGATTCCAATTTTGATTCCTGACACCAAGGTGAGTGTTTGGGGCTACTATTGATATTCTCTTCAAAGTTAAAGTGATAACTGCCTTTTATACTTTTCTTTTCCAGCAGGAAGAATAAAAAATATTTTATAATTTCTATTTTCAGCTTTAATATATGAATAAAATGAAAGTCTATTATGTCTAATGTGTGTACATATAAATATACACATACCCTGTATTAGTCAGTGTTCTGGTGAAAGAGGACCAATAGGAGACAGATGATAGATAGATAGATAGATAGACAGATAGACATAGATAGACATAGATAGATAGATAGACATAGATAGATAAATAGATGATAGATGATAGATGATAGATAGATAGATTAGATAGATAGATGATAGATAGATAGACATAGATAGACATAGGTAGATAGATAGACATAGATAGACATAGACAGATAGATAGATAGACATAGATAGATAGATGATAGATGATAGATAGATAGATTAGATAGATAGATGATAGATAGATGATAGATAGACAGATGATAGAGAGATAGATAGATAGATAAATAGATGATAGACAGATAATAGATAGATGATAGATAGGTAGATAGATGATAGATAGATAGATAGATAGATGATAGATAGATAAATAGATGATAGGTAGATGATAGATAGATAGATTAGATAGATAGTAGATAGATGATAGATAGATTAGATAGATAGATAAATAGTAGATAGATGATAGATAGATAAATAGATGATAGATGATAGATAGGTAGATGATAGATAGATTAGATAGTAGATAGATGATAGATAGATAGATGACAGATGATAGATAGATGATAGATAGTAGATAGATAGATAGTAGATTGATAGATAGATGATAGATAGATGATAGATAGATATATAGATTGATAGATGATAGATAGATAGATGATAGATAGATAGATAGACATAGATAGAGGCTTATTGTAAGGCATTGGTGCACATTATGGACTATGGAAGCTGAGAAGTCCCACAGTCTGTCTGCAGGCTGGAGACCCAGGAAAGCCAGTAGTGTAGTTCCAGTCTGAGTCCAAAGGCCTGAGGACCAGGAGAGCCAATGATGTAAGTCCCAGTTCAAGGGCATAAGATCCATGTCTCAGTTCATGCAGTCAGGCAGAGACAGCAAGTTATCCCTTACCCCAACTTTTATTCTACTCAGGCCCTCAACAGATTGGATGATGTCCATCCAAATTGAGAAGGGAAATCTGCTTAACTCAATCTATGAATTCAAATGCTAATCTCTTCTGGAAACACCACACAGACACACCCAGAAATCATGTTTAACCAAATATCTGGGCACCCACTGGCCCAGTCAAGCTGACACATAAAACTGACTATCACACACATATATATATAATTTATTTTATTTTCAAATAGCCTTTATTTTCACTAATGCGTTTTGATTCTAGACTCATGGAATGCTCCTTCACTCTCATATCCGATGATTTGATGAGCAAGAGATTTCTGGATTCAGATGGCTAAATGAAGCTATACTGATTCTCTCTCTTCCAATACACCATGATTTAGAGCACATATATTCAAAATTAACAAAATAAGTTCACCAATATAACTCCCCCAAAAAAGCAGAGTCTAAATATGTATTCTTTCCAAGAAAGGTACCCAAGAAGAACCTGAAGCAGAATCAGGTAGCAGAGCAGAGTGAACCCCACCCCTACCCCTCCCATCCTGCTCACAGACCAGTCTAGTGATCAAAATTTTGACATTTCTGGGGCTTCCCTGGTGGCACAGTGGTTGAGAGTCCGCCTGCCGATGCAGGGGACGCAGGTTCGTACCCCAGTCCGGGAAGATCCCACATGCCGCAAAGCGGCTGAGCCCGTGAGCCATGGCCGCTGAGCCTGCGCGTCCGGAGCCTGTGCTCCGCAACGGGAGAGGCCACAACAGTGAGAGGCCCGCATACCGAAAAAAAAAAAAAAATTGTGACATTTCTAACTAATATATCCATGTGTTCATTTTCTATAGCTTCCATAACAAATTACCACAAATTTAGCCACTTAACACAACACTAATTTATGATCCCACCGTTCTGTAGGTCAGGAGTCTGGTGAGCTCAGCTGGTTCCTCTGGCCCGGGTTTCACAGGCTGAGATCAAGTTGTTGGCAAGCTGGACTCTTATCTGGAGGCTCTGAGGGAGCGTCGGTTTCCAAGCTCGTCCAGGCTGTTGACAGAATTCAGTTATTTGGGCTGCAGGGCTGAGGTCTCTGTTTCCTTGCTGGCTGTTAGCCAGGAGCCTCTCTCAGCCTGAATTCCTCATCATGTTGTTCCCACAACTGCAAACCAGCAACTTCCTGTTAAGTCCTCCTCATGCTTTGAATCTCTCTGAATTCTCTTTCTACCTCATCCCTTCTGCCTCCAGCTGGAGAAAGTTCTCTGCTTTTAAGGGTTTATGTGATTAGCTTAGGTCCTCTTGGATAATCCAAAATAATTTCCCTATTTTACGGTCAGTAACTTTAATTGCATCTGCAATTAAAGTCCCATTTGCTACGTAACATAACCTATTCATAGGTTCCAGGGATTAGGGCATAGACATCTTTAGGGGAGGGAAGGGACTTTATGCCAACCACACCCCACATCTCAAAGGAGCTAAATGCAGAGGGTTAGAGGTCTCATCTTTCCCCTCTTCTGACTCTAGAATACTATATAGGATGTGTAGAAATTAGTAAAAAAAAAAAAATTGTCAGGAGATAAGATCCAGAGTTACACCAAACCGGGGGAGGGGTTGTGGCAGAGGGCAGAGATCCCACCTGAAATGCAAAGATATTCTCCCCCAGGGATGGAATACAACCCCCAGTTGGGTAGAGTGGGTCCTAGAGTGGCTCCACCGGTTTACACAATCTTGGAAGAGACAGCAGAGCTCATGTCTTCCAAAAATGATGGCACACCCCCTTCTTTGGAAGCTGAGCTCTTCCTCTCAGTCACCACTGTGCTATGGTGCTACACAAAGTAGATGGACCACCAAAAATTCAGCACTCAAACTGTGAATCAGTGGAGTAAGGAAATGTGTCAAAGGTATGGTGGAAAGGGAGGTATGAATCTGCCCACACTCTCAGACTAAATGAAATTTCTGGGCAGAGCCACACAAGCATGAGTAAGCTAGAAAAAGGAATGGCGTGGCATGCATGCAAGCTACATGGAGAAAGGAAGGAAGACAGCAAGGAAGGGAGGGAGGGAGGGAGGACAGAAAGGGGTGAGAGAGAGAAAGAAAAAAATATACACAACCACGAGAAAAAAATTCCCACGTGCTTCAAACTATTTAGAACATTAACAAAAATGCTCAAACATTTTTTTTAAAAGAATGACATGAGAGCATTGCAGGTTTAATTAAACAATTTGAGGACCTAAACAGCATTATCAAAGACCTAATGGATGAATTTTTAAAAACAGGAAATATAATACGCATGGCTACAGACTGAATAATTGTCATGGAGGAAAGACAGAGCTAGTCAGAAGGAAGACAGATGAAAGAGAGATTAAAGCAATCTGAGAAAAACTGAAAATGATGGAATCTAGGTAAAGATAACCTGTCATAATTGATGTCTGGAGCAGAAAACCCTCCAAATAATGTTGGGACAACCCTTTTAATGGAAAAAGACTATTCAGGGGCACTTATTAAAGATGGTCATGCAAACTTTATTTGGGACCATCGTAACAGGTATATGGACCACTGCAATGGAACTTTACAGCAGGAGAAAGAGATTAGGCTCAACTCTGATTACAGCACAGGCAGGTGGGAATTTATAGCCAGGGGAAAGGGTGAGGGTCAATGGACAGAAAATTACTAAGAGGAAACATCAGGGGTAAGGGGGATTCTGGCTAAACTGACCTGACAAGATCCTTTGCTGAAGACAGGCCAGGATGAGAAAACATCACCTGTGGGATGGGGAGGGTGAGGGTGAGGAACCTGATCAGAGATCGAAGGTGATCAGACATCAGGTATGCAGGGTTCTTGTCAAACTGACTTAGCAAAGTTCTTCCTAAAACTAGATTTTACAAGGAAGGGCGCAGATGGGCCTAGGAGGAGATTCAGGAAACTGATTGAAGTTTGCTCAAGCAAAGAATCTCCTGCTTGTCTTTCTACTGAGAGGAGGAAAGCTCTACTCAGTTCCCTAAGAGGAAAAAATATGAAACAACCATTTCACCTTGAGTCTGTTCTTTCATTCTGTTTTCCCCAAGGACAGATTGATTTACCTGACGGGTGAATTTGGAATAAAGGACTGGAAAGGGGTGGATCTGTGCCTTTTGGCCCTTGCTTCTGACCTACCTGTTTGTGGAGAGGTACAGCCAGCTCTGCATCTCAGGGCAAGATAGAGGGCTGACTGAGGGGCATGAAACACGGTGAGCAAATCTGTCTAATTCAGGAGGAATATCATAAACCCACTTGGCCTCAGCTCTCAACGTATACTTTCCAGCTTTATTATAATAAGGATAACATCTTAAACTCTATTAATCTGTCTCCTGGGTCTTATTTCTTTCTTGCTTTCAAACTTGAGAGGGAAAGAAATGGGTAATATTCACCAGTCCTCCTAAATTCAACAAAATATTTTTATTAAAAATACTCAAAGAGGGCTTCCCTGGTGGCGCAGTGGTTGACAGTCTGTCTGCCAATGCAGGGGACACAGGTTCGAGCCCTGGTCTAGGAGGAGCAGCTGGGCCCATGCGCCACAACTGCTGAGCCTGCACTCTAAAGCTTGCAAGCCACAACTACTGAGCCCACGTGCCACAACTGCTGAGGCCCGCGTGCCTGGAGCCCATGTTCTGCAGCGGGTGGGGGGCCCACGATGAGAGGCCCGTGTACTGCAGCGAGGGATGGCCCCCCTCACCACAGCTGGAGAGAGCCCACGCATAGCAACGAAGACCCAATGCAGCCATAAATAAATAAATAAATAAATAAATATTCAAAGATATAATACAGAAAAATCTTTCAAAAGTGAAGAAAGAACTTGACTATGTCAAGTAAAAGAGTATGTGTTTCAGGTACATCTGTTGCAGACTATGACTCACTCATAACTCACTCATGTCCTTTTTAATTGATTGACTTCAAGGATAAATCAAAAAATATTCATATACCCCCAAAGAAAAGGCAAATCTCTCTGAAAAGGGCATAGAAATGAGTCTGGTCAAGATTTCCTGAAGGCAACTATCCAGAGTCCTAGAGGAGGAAGGGCACACTCCAAGATATTGTTTAACAGAAGAGGCGAAAATCAAAAGCTTTTGATTTATTTCCTTCTTACAGCTTTTTATTTAGTCCTTTGACATTATCCTTACAAAGCCTTTCTTTGTAAGATTATTCTTGATTATATAAATATTGGCTCATATTGTTTCACAAAATCTCTGTGCTTTCCTTTTCTATTTAAACAGTTAATCCAACTAGAATTTATTTTAGTTATTATGGAAGCAAGGTATGGAACTTAATCTTTTTCTAAATTTTTAGCAACTGTCCCAAAATAATTTTTAAATAATTTATTCTATCTTATATTGCTTTGAAATATCAAATTAAGGAAGATAGTAGAAATCTATTGAGAAGTAGATAGTCCAGGTTCACTATGCTAAATTCTCTTCAATAAATCATTAACACACACAAACACTTCTATTTCTGGACTTCCTACTCTGTTTCTTTAGATTGACCAAGTATTCTTGGACCAGAAATACGCTATTTTTATTAACATAGCTTTACAATATATTTTAATGCCAAGAAGCTTAAATTCTATTCCTTAGTGCTTTCTCTCCTCCCCCGCACACACACATATTACTCTTCTATTTAAAATTTTCTTTAGCTTTTCTCTCTTATTAAATTTTCACAATGAGATTTAGGTGCATGAAATTGAATTAATCATAATTCTTGGTCAATCATAGTTGTTGGAATAGATCTATATTACTTTATCTATTTAGCATCTATTCGTTTATTATTTAATAATAAAATGGATACCCATTAATCTATCACCCAGCCCAAGAACAGGAACATTAACTTACATCTACTTATGTACACCCCATCCTATTCCCCTGCCTCTCCTTTGCACACACACATCTGGAGGTAACCACTATCCTCAGTTTTGTGTATATTATTTCCTTACGTTTTTTTTGGGGAGGGGGGCTGCGTTGGGTCTTCGTTGCTGTGTGCGGGCTTTCTCTAGCTGCAACGAGCGGGGGCTACTCTTCGTTGCCGTGCACAGGCTTCTCATTGCAGTGGCTTCTCTTGTGGAACACACGCTCTAGGGGCACAGGCTTCAGTAGTTGTAGCTTGCAAGCTCTAGAGTACAGGCTCAGTAGTTGTGGCGCACGGGCTCAGCTGCTCCTCGGCATGTGGGATCCTCCCAGACCAGGGCTCAAACCTGTGTCCCCTGCATTGGCAGGCGGATTCTTAACCACTGCACCACCAGGGAAGCCCCTATTTCCTTACTTTGTAAAACAATTTTTACATATCAGCATGTTTAACCAAACACTTTATTTTACTTGCTTTTTAACTTCAGAAACGTTATTTTTATAGATGACTTTAGAATTATTTTGTCAAATCTGTCCCTGAAAAAAATTTACAACTTTAATTGAAATGCATTATATTTATATGTAATTTGGGGAAGAATTATTACCTCTATAATAAAGAAACTTCAGGAATTAGTGATTATGACCATTTTCATTTAAAATCCCTCTCTCTCTCTCTTTCTTTTGCTCTCTATCCTGTTGCTGTTATTGTTTTTGTTGTTTTGCTTGAGGTTTGTCTAGTAACTGATCCTTTCAATGAACTGTGTTTGGAATGTATATACTAGAATTTGGTTTTAAATTCATAATTTTCTGCTTTAATCTTTTTGGTTCTGTTCTACTGATGTTCCTAGATTCCTTGTATAACCCTCTTTTAACTCCTTGTATTACCACAGCCTGTTTAAGCTTTATTTTTTCTTATTTAATAAAATAAATAACACATTGAAAATCTTGAGTACATTCTTACTACTCTGGTTTTCACTCTATTCTAAATATCCTGTAATTGCAGTTTTGTTTTCCTCTAGACCTTGAAGTTATTCAGGATAATTTTTTTTAATTTCCAAGTTATTGGGTCTTTAAATCAAACTTACAGTGTTAATTTCTGTTTTTCCTACGTTGTGTTCAGGGGTTGAGTCCCGTAAACTTTGTTTTTTTATAACATGTTGAGGTTATGTGTTCTAATACGTGATCATGTTTTAATGTCCTATGAACATATTCTTTATGTGTGAGATACAAAAACTGATGTTATCTACATTATTTAAGTGGTTATTAGTGAAAGAATATGATCTCTGGAATATGCCTTAAAACATAACAACAATAACTCACTAATGAAATGCACACACACATAAAAGGGGTAGAAAGCGATGAAAAAATAATGGCAAAATGTGAATTTACCTTTTATCAATATAGATTGGTAATGGTTTTGCTTTGGATGCCAGCTTTCTTTTTGTTTGTATTGATCTTTGCTCATTCTTTAACTTTTAACTTTTTTGGTGATTTTGCTTAAATGGTATTTTTTTCAACATTATTTTGTTGAATTTTTAAAACCCTACATGAAAGTATTGTTCATTTAATAGAGAAGTTTAACTCATTTATAAATATTGTCATAATTTATATATTTCATATTAAATCTATCCTTTATAGCTGTTTTTAATCCTTTCTTGTTTATAATGTACAATATGATTCAGCTATCTAGGCTAGTCTTTAATATATAGGAAAAATATGTCCTTTTTAAAAAAAATCTATTAATAGTTACATTTATGTTTTTAAATCATTTTTAATCTATAAATCCAAATTTCAGAATCAAAAATGAAACTCATACATTCAGTCAACAAGTACATACTGAGCCCTTATGCTATGCCAACTACTATAACGTGATTTGAAAATCAAAAGGCAAAAAAAGATAAACCTAGTCCTTGTCCATACATAGCTTAAAATCTATTTGCAGTTACAACTCAGCATTACAAGAGCAACTACAGGAAAGCAAAAGATGCTATGCAAGCATGTAGGAGAGATCCCCCACCTTGACTAAGATGTTCAGAGAACATTTTATGGAGGAAATGACATCTCAGCCAAGACCTTGAGATTGAGTGGGAGTCAGTTAAGACCTTTTAAGCTTTATTATTTAACTTAGAACATGTTTGATCCTCTTCCCTACCATCACTACTTCTCAGCTGTTATTAATATTATCTGATGTTTTATACTTAGATATTTGCTATTAGTTTACCATTTTGCATTCACTAGGAAATGTTGACTTTTTCCTCAGATTTTAACAAGGTAAGTTAAATGTATCTTTATTTCAACGAGTTTTAGTGCTCATATCTAGGTATTTTAAGCCATTATCTTGCTATTCTTTAGGTACCATTTTCCCTGAAAAATTCTAAATTCTAAAAGGTAAACAGCTAAATATATTTTCCTGAGGTCTGTACCTAATTCTTCCTCCATATCTTTAGGGATATTGCTAAATTAATTATCCCCTCTTGACCATATATCTAGCTCTCCCTCTCTTTCTAGTTCTTTTCCTTCAGCGTATAAATATCCTCAATACCTTTTCTGCTTGAAAAGTCGTGTTTTTGACCCCTTGTTTCTTGTAGCTACTACCCTACATCATTCTCTTCAATGCCAAACTACTTCCTACTTGAAAAAGTTGTCTACACTCTTATGTCCAATTTATAAACACCTGTCTGCTCTTAAACCACTGCTGTAAGCCAGTTTCTATCCTCAGCTCTCGCCTGACACCGCTGTCATCAACATCATCAAAGACCTTCCTGTTGCCAAAAATCAAAGAAATTTTTATGTTACTTGACTTCCCTGCCACACCTAAATCTGTAGAGCAGCTCCTGTGTCACTAAACTCTCTCCTAAGTTGGCTTTTAAGACTCTTCTGTGGTTTTCCTCCTTCCTTGTCCTTCTACTTTTCACTCTTCCTTCAATCATCTCTTAAGTATTGGGGTCCTCAGACTTTTTGAGTTTAAACAGGACTTTTTTTCTCATCTATTCTCTTCTTACACTAGTACTTTTCCTGTCTGATATGGTATAATCTCCATGGCATCAAATAATGTCTATATACCAGTGACTCCAAAATATATACATCTGAAACCAAAATTAATGCTCTGGGCTCCAGAGCATTACATGTAATTGTGCATTCGTGTCTCCACTTGGATATCCAATAAGCATCTTAGTTCAATGTGTCCATCTTCCTCCCAATACTCTTTTCCTATATTCCCTGTGTTTTTCTCTTCTTTGAAACCAGAAACCTAAGAATCATCCCTGACTCCTTCTCCCTGACCCATATGGTCAGGCATCAATTACTAATATTTCTACTTTTCAAATTTATATCTTCTTCTCTGATTCCCCACAACTGGCTTAATTCAAGTTCTCATAATTTACCAAATTGGATCATTGCCAAGGTCTTCCATCGTCACCATTTTGCTCCACTCCAATCCATTCATTAGATTCCTCACAGAATTATTTCCCTAAAACACAAATATGATCATGCCACTTATATACTTCCATCTTCTGATAACTCTTCACTGCCTTGAACAGAGTATTCAAATACCTAACCTGGTATACAAGGTAGTTTCTGATCTAGCCCCTTCCATTAACTGCAGTCTCATCACTACCCCAACTCATACGTACAGGCTCGTGCAACCATTTTCCCTAACAAAGCACTTTCTCCCTTTGCATATATAGTTCCCTCTAACTGAAAATTTAAAAATCACCTTTTCTTCCTTACCTGAGCAATTCTTACTTATCCTTTCAGATAGCTCATATGTTATCCCCTATCCTCTCTACTAGTTTGGATCTGACAATTTCATCCCCCAATCTGGGTTACATTTTTTTTCAAGTGTTTATATCATCTTTATAATCATTTTTATTGTCACATTTATAACATTTTAAATAACTGTCTCCAATATTCAACTAAGAATTCAATGAGGGCAGGAATCATATCTTACAAATCCTTCTGCCTTGAGGGCCTGTCACCAATGCCCCATGATCAAGATATAGATTTATAGATTTATATGAATGAACAACAAGTAGTTCAGCATAGATGTATTATGAAGACATACAGGAAAATAGCCAGATCATGAAAAAACTTGTGTGTCAGACAAGTCATCTTAACAGGAAAGGATATGACCAAATGTACATGTTTAAAACCTCATACTCATGGCCATGTGGTAAATAGACCATAGATGAATAGAACTGGAGGAAGCAAGTGCTTTGAAATGGTTTGAGTGAACAATTATGAAAACCAAACTGATGACAGCAAGGATAGAGAGTGGGAAGCAGATACAAATGACACTTGGAAAGTAAAGTGAATAGGAGTCAATGGCCAATTCAATATAGGAGTTAATGAGGCATTAAGAACCATGAGCAACTCCAAGACTTCTGGCTTGACTGACTCAGAAGATAGATTACTCATGTTGTAAATCATCAAGTCATATTAAGCATATGCTCTAAACAGGCAATGTACTGGGTGCTTAGACCACGAGATAAATAAATCAAACATAGCCCCTGCCTTTCACAGTGTGCAGTCAAAGAGATAAACACACAATAGAACATAATCAATGTTATTATAGATCTGTAGGCAAGGTCCTATGGGAGGAAAAAAAAAGAAAGAAAGTGCTTAACTCTGCTTGGGAATAAGTAGTTTGTAAAACTACCTAGAGTGAAATAAATGCCGAGAAGAATGAGGTACAGTCAACTGAAGCAGGGAATTTAGGAAGTGGAGCAGAATCTGAAGGAGGAAGGGAGGACAATTGGAAGTTGAGATTGAGGGGCCTTTGGGTAATCCAAGTGCCAGCCATCAGGCAGCCAGAATCCAGAGTTGATGGGAAAGAGCTGAGCTAGAGACTTCTCACACCAGGATTACCACAAGGGCTTAGTATTATTTTTTTCTGAAGCTGCCTTAACAAACTACCATAAACTTGGTGGCTTGAAACAACAGAAATTTATTCCCTCAGAGTCTTGAAGGCCAGAAGTCCGAAGTCAAGGTCTGGGCAGGGCCATGCACCCTCTAGAGGTTCTAGAGGAGAATCTTTCCTTGCCTCTTCCAGCCTCTTCTGGAGGCTGTCAGGGTTCCTACACTTGTGACCTCACCGCTCCAATCTCTGCTTCCATGGTTACATTGCCTCCTCCTCTTCTATCCGTCCCAAACCTTCTCCTGTCTTTCTCTTACAATTCAGGATGATTGCCTCATCTCAGGATACTTAATTGTATCTACAAAGATACTTTTTCTGAATAAGGTAAGCTTCATAGTTCTGGGGATTAGAATGTGGACATACCTGGGGGGAGAACCATTCAATCCACTACAGGCATCCTAAGTGAACTCTTTGCTTTCACCACTGTGTCCTTCAGTCAATCCTCAAAACTGCAGCCAACGAGACTCAAAACTTAAGTCACAGATGTAGAAAACAAACTTATGGTTACCAGGGGGGGAAGGCGGGGCGGGGGGGGAGGGATAAATTGGGAAATTGCGATTGACATATACACACTAATATATATAAAATAGATAATTAATAAGGACCTACTCTATAGCACAGAGAACTCGACTCAATACTCTGTAATGACCTATATGGGAAAAGAATGTAAAAAAGAGTGGAGATGTGTGTGTGTGTGTGTGTGTGTGTGTGTGTGTGTGTGTGTAACTGGTTCACTTTGCTGTACACCTGAAACTAACACAACACTCTAAATCAACTCTTCTCCAATAAAAATTTTAAAAACAAAACAAAACAAAAAACCTTAAATCAGATCAAGTCACTTCATTCAAATCCCTCTATTGGTTCGCACTTCCAGTAACAGCCCAATGGTCTACCAAGCTTGAGTATATCTGGCCCCCAGTTAGCTCTCTGGCCTCATCTCCTACTTCTGTTCCTCATGTTCACTCCATTCCAGACACACCAGCCTCCTGGCTGTTCCTCAACATGACACACACACTACACCTAATATACCATTGTATGATGGTTAATTTAATGTGTCCCCTTGACCAGGTCATGAGGTGCCCGTACATTTGGTCAAACATTATTCTGAGTGTGCCTGTGAGGGTGTTTCTGAATGAGGTTAATACTTGTTTTAATTTTATCAAGAATTTATTGTCAGTAAGAAGACTGGCTAATGGTAGTTTTCAGTAAAAATCCTTTACAAGACCACTGTATCACAAAAATACAGACACTATTGAAAAAAGAAAAAACTGTGTCATGGTGGTTTTGGTTCTAAACAGGTGTGCAGAAGGTCCCCCTTACACTCTCCAATAATGAAAATGCTTATAATTCTAAATTACAGCAAACATTTAAGACGTGTTCATGTATCAGATCTTTCCTCATCTTACATAGCACTAGAAATGAATGATTATATTGAAATGTATCAGTGAGATGTCATACTTCAGTGGAAAATGGCAAATAGTGAAACCCCAATTATATTAAAAAATCAGGGTGCTAGGCAGTGACACTAACACCATCAAAATTCGGCCAAAGACAAATGCACAAAATATCTTGAAAATCTAGTTAAAACTATAAAAAATCAAATCTGTATATAAAATTTATCTAAAGAAACCAGGAAAATTAAAATGATTGAATCTATATAAATACATGAATCATATTAACAAGATTTCAAGACTGATTTTCATTTCATGATTTTAACACAAATGTAAATACAAAAAAGATGTTCATAAATGGCACCAATGTAAATCTCAACCAGTGACAGTTGGTTAGGACACTAGAAATGATTCACACATCAAGAACTGTGGAATTCAGTACAGCCATGCCCATTTTAGCTCACCAAGAAAAAGCACTTAAGCACAGCTGCAAAGAACAATGACGAAAATTACTTATATAATCTCTGGGTTCATTAAAGTCCAGGCACTTTGAGGGGAGTTTGAGCATCAGACTTCCATATGTTGTTATGAATCTAGTCGAGGAACTGTCACCTCTTCAAAGTGGCTGTCATGGCACTCTCATGGACACTCGTCAAGACCTCAGACTCTGAACATGCCGACATATCTGAGGAGGAAGGTGTGGGCATGTACACAGACATAGGTATGTTTGCTACAGTGGAGGCTTCAAAGTTTCTTTGATACCCTGAAGAGTAAGGGGCATAGGGTTCTCTACTAGTATTGTTCTCACCAGTGCCTACTTTTTGAGGTTCAGACACACTGACACGATAGAAACTGGGCAGATAAGTGATTCAAGTTGAACTTTGGCCGGTTTCTCAATGAAGAACACAAACTACCTGGAGCAAGCATGTTTCTTGGAGGGTTTATGGATTCAAACTGATCACTGAATTCTGGAGGTCATGTTGATGGGTTATCAGGCACACGAAAGTCTTCTAGTGATGGCAGAAAAATCACTTTCAAAGTCGTAACCTCCAGGGTTATAGTCTGTATCAACGGCATTTGGATATGCTGAATACAGGAGTGTCTGCTCATCAATAATTGGGGAATTCTTATATATGTGGCATAGGAACATTTGGCATCCAATCCGATGTATGCCAGTGATACCCAGTGTCATCACATGATTCAGACGGAAAGGCGCTATGGGATTTCCCTTCAGACAGGATTTCCCAGGCACTGTATGAGTGAGAAAGCCTTTCTCCTAGACGTTTCTTGGAGAGGCAAGGATCTAGATCCACTACTTTAGTACCGTGGTGGATGTCTGTGTTAGGCTTCTCTATTGAGTCAGTGTCAGGAGGATATTTCAAAGGATGAGAGGGAGGCAAGGTTGGGGCTATGTACAGACATCTACTGCTTTTCCATGTCTGTGCACAGACTCAGGGTTAAAGGTATTGAATTCAGGATGCTCTGGTATAACAGATCCTTCAAATGAATTTCAGTAAAGATTGTTCCAAGAGCCACTTGGAATGCTTGGAGTGTAGGGAATAGGATGGATAGACACCTGGGGTGGTATGTCTGAGTAAATATTCTTATTTAGCTTTGAATCAAACTATGGTCTTGGCAAAAAAGCTGTGGCTGGTCCCAAGTGTCTGTCTTCAGCTTCAGCCTGGTGTTTCTTCTTTCAGCTAAACATCTTATGGCAAAGGACGAACACCACCACCAGTAAATATATCCTTGTTATAAAAAATATTCCTATTCTTTCAGCCAATTTAACATGTCATGGAGTCAACACATGTTGATAGGAGGTAGCATTCTCACAGTGTTTTCCTCTGTACTCGTGGATGCAGTTACAGTGTTAGGAGCCATGTGTATTCTCACAAAGGGCCCTGTTATGGCAGAAGTTTCTAGCACATTCATCGATGTCACTCTGACACATTTCTCCCCTAAAACCTGAATCACACTGACAAACGGTACCATCCAAACTGTCAAAACATGTTCCACCATTTTTACAGGGTTCATCTTTGCAGCATGGACTAAGCTGGCAGCTCTGACCAGTAAATAATTGGCAAACAAAGTCCATTGTCCACAATGCATGTACCACCATATAGGCATGGATTGGAGGAACATAGATTGCTGTTCACCTCACCTATGTTTAAGGCACTGCATTTGCAGTAATAACCTCCAGTAGGTGATGAATTGTAAATGCCTCCATCCTGGCAGGGGTTACTTGAGCAGTCCTCTATAGCTGTTCATAAGCACCCAAGGGATATATCCACTGATTATTCAATGTGCACATAGCTTCTTGGTTTGCTATTTAAAGGGATCTCCTGCCCATTCAAATAAATGGAATCCATACAACCCCTGAAACCATTATTAACTTCTTCCATGCCTTGTGCCTTGCTGGTGGATATGACCCCCTAAAACACATGATTATCCAGGTTTTGATAATTACTGATTATCCAGGTTTTCAGAGCCCCTGGGGCTGTGCCTGATGCAGTGTGGACTTGGTCTAGAACCAATCTGGCATAGTTTCCATTCACTTCAATTGACACTGCATGTCACAGCCCATCATTGAATTGAATGCTTCAAACAAACACAATTCCAGGGCCACTTCTACAGTTAAATTTGCATTGTAGTCTTTCATTATGAATCTCCACGATGTTATAGTCAGCTCCTTGTGTATACATTACAACTGCATGAGTAGAATATGTTCTAAGCCTCAGGGTCAGTTTCATCTCTAATTTGTTTTTATTTTCAAGATTTCCATTTTAAGAGATAGACTCAGTAAAGCAGATTGTCCTCCCTAATATACACAGGGCTTGTCCAATTAATCAAAGGCCAGAATAGAACAAAAGACTGATCCTCCTGAATAGGAGGGAGCTCCTTCTGCTTGACTGTCTTTGATTAGGGACATTGGCTTTCTCTTGCCTTCAAGCTCAAACTGAAACACAGGCTCTTCCTGGGTCTCAAACCTGCCAGCTTTTGGAATGGGACTATGTCTTTGGCTCTCCTGGTTCTCAGGCCTTAGGACCCAGACTAGAACTAAACCATCAACTCTCCTGGGTCTCCAGCTTGCCAACTCACTCAGCAGATCTTGAGTCTTACCAACTTCCATAATTGCATCAGCCAAATTTTTATAATAAATCTCTTATATGTATACCTTCTATTGGTTCTGTTTCTCTAGAGAGCCATAATACACATATCTTTTACCTATTTATCTTATTGGCTGTCTCCCACTGGAATCTAAAATCATGAGGTCAGGGATTTTTCTGGCTTGCTTACTGGTCACTTGGTCACGTTTAGAGCCTAAAATATGTCTGGCACATTGTATGCATTGAAAAAAATCTCTTGGGCTTCCCTGGTGGTGCAGTGGTTGAGAGTCCGCCTGCCAATGCAGGGGACACGGGTTCATGACCCGGTCCGGGAAGATCCCACATGCCGCGGAGCGGCTAGGCCCGTGAGCCATGGCCACTGAGCCTCTGCATCGGGAGCCTGTGCTCCACAACGGGAGAGGCCACAACAGTGAGAGGCCTGCGTACTACAAAAAAAAAATCTCTTATTGGATTAATTCATGGATATATACAAATCTGAGAGTACTCAGCAAAACACTATATTTTCCTTTCAGTTTAAATAACATAGTACACAGAATATTTCTTGTAATCTTCAGTGGATTCTGGTTCACCTAAAATATCAGTGGTCTTTGGCAGAAGAGGTATGTAAGAAAATAATTTAAAATACAGTAAAATTTCAAAGAAAGAAAAGAAGGCCTTGAATCACACATTATGAAGGCGTTAAATACCCAACCAAAAGAAGAAGGGACAGACAAGAATATATATCTTTGAGAAGAAAATAAGTCAAAAATAGAATGTAATTGATAAGAAGTTTTAGATTATGCCTTCAGGATCAAATATTTTTAAAGAGAAGTTAACTAGAAACTTCTCTAAATGTATGTGGATAATTATATTTTTAGACTGCTTTTTCTGAAAGCTTTCTGGTTTATAGCCTATAAGGCTTTTATGAAAAGAGAAAAAGCCATTGAATTATATCATTTAAAAACTTGGGGCTTCCCTGGTGGCGCAGTAGTTGAGAGTCTGCCTGCCGATGCAGGGGACACGGGTTCGTGCCCCGGTCCAGGAAGATCCCACATGCCACAGAGTGGCTGGGCCCGTGAGCCATGGCCGCTGAGCCTGCGTGTCCGGAGGCTGTGCTCTGCAACGGGACAGGCCACAACAGTGAGAGGCCCATGTACAGCTAAAAAAAAAAAAAAAAAAAAAAAAAAATTGAAAGTTCTGCCTTCCAATAGAAGATGGTTGACTAAACATACACATTTCCTTTTCTTCCCACCACAAATCCCTCTGAAGTAATACAATATAAAAATATGAATAACTATGGTAATGCAGGAAAGCCAGGAAGGCTTGGACAGAAACAATGAGGATTTCTTGAACATATAAAGGAGATAAAATGGATGCTGAATGTCTTTCAAAACAAGATATAAACAAATTAGGTTTTAACTCAAAAAGTGAGTCTTTCTTCAGAAGAAACCCTGAAAAAAAATCCTAAAAGGAGAGAGGGCAGACAGCAAAAGCAAGAAGAACTACAATCCTGCAGCCTGTGGAACAATAACCACATTCACAGAAAGATAGACAAGATGAAAAGGCAGAGGGCTATGTACCAGATGAAGGAACAAGATAAAACCCCAGAAAAACAACTAAATGAAGTGGAAATAGGAAAACCATCCAGAAAAAGAATTCAGGATAATGATAGTGAAGATGATACAGGACCTCACAAAAAGAATGGAGGCAAAGACCGAGAAGATGCAAGAAATGTTTAACAAAGATTTAGAAGAACTAAAGAGCAAACAGAGATGAACAACACAATAACTGAAATGAAAACTACACTAGAAGGAGTGAATAGCAGAATAACTGAGGCAGAAGTACGGATAAATGACCTGGAAGACAGAATGGTGGAATTCACTCTTGAGCAACAGAATAAAGAAAAAAGAATGAAAAGAAATGAAGACAGCCTAAGAGACCTCAGGGACAACATTAAATGCAACAACATTTGCATTATACGGGTCCCAGAAGGAGAAGAGAGAGAGAAAGGACCTCAGAAAATATTTGAAGAGATTATAGTTGAAAACTTCCCTAACATGGAAAAGGAAATAGCCACCCAAGTCCAGGAAATGCAGAGTCCCATACAGGATAAACCCAAGGAGAAACACACTGAGACACATAGTAATCAAATTGGCAAAAATTAAGACAAAGAAAAATTATTGAAAGCAGCAAGGGAAAAATGACAAATAGCATACAAGGGAACTCCCATAAGGTTAACGGCTGATTTCTCAGCAGAAACTCTACACGCCAGAAGGGAGTGGCATGATATACTTAAAGTGATGAAAGGGAACAACCTACAACCAAGATTACTTTACGCAGCAAGGATCTCATTCAGATTCGATGGAGAAATCAAAAGTTTTACAAACAACCAAAAGCAAAGAGAATTCAGTACCACCAAACCAGCTCTACAACAAATGCTAAGGGAACATCTCTAAGTGGGAAACAAAAGAGAAGAAAAGGACCTACAAAAAGAAACCCAAAACAATTAAGAAAACGGTCATAGGAACATGAATACAAAAACAAGACCCATATATATGCTGTCTACAAGAGACCCACTTCAGACCTAGGGGCACATTCAGACAGAAAGTGAGGGGATGGAAAAGATATTCGATGCAAATGGAAATCAAAAGAAAGCTGGAGTGGCAATACTCATATCAGATAAAATAGACTTTAAAGTAAAGAATGTTACAGAGACAAGGAAGGACACTACATAAAGATAAAGGGATCAATCCAAGAAAAAGATATAACAATTATAAATATAAATGCACCCAACATAGGAGCACCTTGATACATAAAGCAACTACTAACAGCTCTAAAAGAGGAAATCAACAGTAACACAATAATAGTGGGGGACTTTAACACCTCACTTACACCATGTACAGATCATCCAATATGCAAATAAATAAGGAAACAGAAGCTTTAAATAACACAATAGACCAGATAGATTTAATTAATATTTATAGGGCATTCCATCACAAAACAGCAGATTACACTTTCTTCTCAAGTGGTCACGGAATATTCTCCAGGACAGATCACATCTTGAGTCACAAATCAAGCCTCAGTAAGTTTAAGAAAATTGAAATCATATCAATCATCTTTTCTGACCACAACGCTATGAGATTAGAAATCAATTACAGGGAAAAAAAGTAAAAAACATAAAAACATGGAGACTAAACAATACATTACTAAATAACCAAGAGATCACTGAAGAAATCAAAGAGGGAATAAAAAAATACCTAGAAACAAATGACAATGAAAACACGATGATCGAAAACCTATGGGATGCAGCAAAAGCAGTTCTAAGAGGAACGTTTACAGCTATACAAGCTTACCTCAAGAAACAAGAAAAATCTCAAAAAAACAATCTAACCTTACAGCTAAAGGAACTAGAGAAAGAACAAACAAAACCAAAAGTTAGTAGAAGGAAAGAAATCACAAAGATCAGAGCAGAGATAAAGAAAAGAGAAACAAAGAAAACAATAGCAAAGATCAATAAAACTAAAAGCTGGTTCTTTGAGAAGATAAACAAACTTGATAAACCATTAGCCAGACTCATCAAGAAAAGGAGGGAGAGGACTCAAATCCATAAAATTAGAAGTGAAAAAGGAGAAGTTACAACAGACACTACAGAAATACAAAGCATCCTAAGAGACTACTACAAGAAACTCTACGCCAATAAAATGGACAACTTGGAAGAAATGGACAAATTCTTAGAAAGGTATAAACTTCCAAGACTGAACAAGGAAGAAATATAAAATATGAACAGACCAATCACAAGTAATGATATTGAAACTGTGATTTAAAATCTTCCAACAAGGGCTTCCCTGGTGGCGCAGTGGTTGAGAGTCCACCTGCCAATGCAGGGGACACGGGTTCATGCCCCGGTCCGGGAAGATCCCACATGCCGCGGAGCAGCTAGGCCCGTGAGCCGTGGCCACTGAGCCTGTGCGTCCGGAGCCTGTGCTCTGCAACGGGAGAGGCCACAAAGTGAGAGACCCGCATGCCACAAAGAAAAAGAAAAAAACTTCCAACAAACAGAAGTCCAGGCCCAGATGGCTTCACAGGTGAATTCTATCAAACATTTAGAGAAGAACTAACACCCATCCTTCTCAAACTCTTCAAAAAATTTGCAGAGGAAGGAACTCTCCCAAACTCATTCTATGAGGCCACTGTCACCCTGATACCAAAACCAGACAAAGATACTACAGAAAAAGAAAATTACAGACCAATATCACTGATGAATATAGATGCAAAAATCCTCAACAAAATACTAGCAAACAAAATCCAACAACACATTAAAAGGATCATGCACCATGATCAAGTGGGATTTATCCCAGGGATGCAAGGATTCTTCAATATACACAAATCAATCAATGTGATACACCATATTAACAAATTGAAGGATAAAAAACATATGATCATCTCAATAGATGCAGAAAAAGCTTTTGACAAAATTCAACACACATTTATGATAAAAACTCTCCAGAAAGTGGGCATAGAGGGGACCTACCTTAAGATAATAAAGGTCATATATGAGAAACCCACAGCAAACATCATTCTCAATGGTGAAAAACTGAAAGCATTTCCTCTAAGATCAGGAACAAGACAAGGATGTCCACTCTCGCCACTATTCTTCAACATAGTTTAAGAAGTCCTAGCTACAGAAATCAGAGAATAAAAAGAAATAAAAGAGATACAAATTGGAAAAGAAGAAGTAAAACTGTCCCTGTTTGCAGATGACATGATACTATACATAGAGCATCCTAAAGATGCCACCAGAAAACTACTAGAGCTAATCAATGAATTTGGTAAAGTTGCAGGATACAAAATTAATGCACAGAAATCTCTTGTATTCCTATACACTAATGATGAAAAATCTGAAAAAGAAATTAAGAAAACACTCTCATTTACCATTGCAAAAAAAAGAATAAAATATCTAGGAATAAACCTACCTAGGGAGACAAACGACCTGTATGCAGAAAACTATAAGACACTGTTGAAAGAAATTAAAGATGAAACAAACAGATGGAGAGATATACCATGTTCTTGGATTGGAAGAATCAACATTGTGAAAATGACTATACTACCCAAAGCAATCTAGAGAGTGAATGCAATCCCTATCAAATTACCAATGGCATTTTTTACAGAACTAGAGCAAAAATCTTAAAATTTGTACAGAGACACAAAAGACCGTGAACAGCCAAAGCAGTCTTAAGGGAAAAAAATGGAGCGGGAGGAATCAGACTCTCTGACTTCAGACTATACTACAAAGCTACAGTAATCAAGACAATATGGTACTGGTACAAAAACTGGTACAAAAAAAAAAGAAATATAGATGAATGGAACAGGATAGAAAGCCCAGAGATAAACCCACACACATATGGTCAACAAATCTATGACAGAGGAGGCAAGGATATACAATGGAGATAAAACAGTCTCTTCAATAAGTGTTGCTGGGAAAACTGGACAGCTAGATGTAAAAGAATGAAATTAGAACACTCCCTAACACCATACACAAAAATAAACTCAAAATGTATTAGAGACCTAAATGTAAGACCGGACACTGTAAAACTCTTAGAGGGAAACATAGGAAGAACACTCTTTGACAAAAATCACAGCAAGATCTTCTTTGATCTACCTCCTAGAGTAATGGAAATAAAAACAAAAATAAACAAATGGGACCTAATGAACCTTAAAACCTTTTGCAAAGCAAATGAAACTACAAGCAAGATGAAAAGACAACCCTCAGAATGGGAAAAAATACTTGCAAATGAATCAACGGACAAAGGATTAATCTCCAAAATATATAAACAGCTCATGCAGAGCAATATTAAAAAAACAAACATCCCAATTAAAAAATGGGCAGAAGACCTAAGTAGACTTCTCTCCAAAGAGGACATACAGATGGCCAAGAAGCATATGAAAAGCTGCTCAACATCACTAATTATTAGAGAAATGCAAAGCAAAGCTCCAATGAGGTATCACCTCACACCAGTTAGAATGGGCATCATCAGATAATCTACAAACACAAATGTTGGAGAGGGTGTGTAGGAAAGGGAACCCTTATGCACTGTTGGTGGGAATGTAAGCTGATACAGCCACTGTGGAGAACAGTATGAAGGTTCCTTAAAAAACTAAAAATAGAATTACCATATGACCCAGCAGTTCCACTACTGGGCATATACCTAGAGAAAACCATAATTCAAAAAGACACATGCACTGCAATGTTCATTGCAGCACTATTTACAATAGCCAGGTCATGGAAGCAACCTAAATGCTCATTTACAGATGAATGGATAAAGAATATGTGGTACATATATACAATGGAATATTGCTCAGCCATAAAAAGGAATGAAATTGGGTCATTTGTAGAGACGTGGATGAATCTAGAGACTCTCATACAGAGTGAAGTAAGTCAGAAAGAGAAAAACAAATATCACATATTAACGCATAGATATGAAACCTAGAAAAATGGTACAGATGAACCTATTTTCAGGGCAGAAATAGAGACACAGATGTAGCGAACAAACGTATGGATACCAAGGGGAGAAAGCAGTGGCAGGTGGGGGTGTGATGAATTGGGAGATTGGGATTGACATGTATACACTGATGTGTATAAAATGGATGACTAATAACAATCTTCTGTATAAAAACTTTTTTTAATTTTTAAAAAATTAAAAAATCCTAAAAGCATAGGCAGCTAAAGCTGACCCATCTATTAAGCTATGAGTTGGTTGTTAAGGAGATTAAAGCTCCATAAGGCTCCAAGTTCAAGTTGTAGTTGAGTACTCCTTAATTTTCTCTATCTGCCAAGGTCCTCTTACAGCATAGTAAACCCACAGCTGAGAGAACAGGAGGACTACTATCAGTAAATAAGGGATTCAATAAATTTCTGGAACACAAAAAGCATAAGAAGGAATAGCTGTTGATGATGCAGAACAGAGGAAGGTATAGCCTAAAACACACACATACACACACACACAACACACACACACAGAGACTGTACCACTGGGAGGTGTCTACCTGGTCTGTTGGTAAGACTCAGAAATACTATACTTGGTACATCAGATGGTTGAAGGGTGGTGCAGGCCCTAAAAACAAGAGTCTGCAGAGGAACAGTCAATCCCCTCCTGACAGCATGGTGTTTCTCCTTAAGGAAGAAAAAAAAGTGGGGAATTCTCTTTTAAAATGGAGTAAACTTTCTGGGAAAAACTGAAGTAGCTCGGAGTCAGCATCCCAGAAACCCCACCACCACCTCCAGTTTCCCTAAAAGAAAACTTGCCAGCTGACAGGTCCCACCCCTGTTCACAGACCTCATGGTCAGCTTTTCTATTTTCTCATTTTGAAATACGAATGGAAAACCAAGGATCACCAGACATTTGTGGAAAAAAAACATAGTACACTAACTACAAATAACCTCAAGGAAACAGATAAAACCAAATCAAACAAAAAAAAAGGCAGAAAATAACTTAGAAAATGTTAATTCGTACCCTAGGAGAAATTAAACTAAGATAAAAATCTCGGTTTTGTGTAACCTAAAGCTTAATCAATACTGGGGGTCTTTTTTAAAATATAAAATTAGAAATATAAAACTTGATGCAAAAATGAATATTTATATTTGAAAAATATGTCACAATTTAAATTACATGATCTTAGAGATTCCAATCCCTCTTTTTTGAGATCTATTCAGCCAAAAGAGCTTTCATAAAACTGTTTCCTGATTGTAACATAGCTTTACCTGCCCACTTAGAATACTCTACAACTCCCAGCAACTTTCTGAACTCAAGTGTGGGTCCTTAGTTTTGTGATAAATTTATTCTGGCAAAGATAAAAAAGGAGGGGGAGGAGAATGAAGATTAGAGAGCAAGAAAGGTATTTTTAACGTTACTGCCAAAAAACAAAAATCACTAAAAGTTTTGAAAGACATAGTTGAGGAAACCTCTCAGAAAATAAGTCAAAGAACTCCTCAAAAAAGAGAGGCAAGGGGTTTCCCTGGTGGTCCAGCGCGTAAGACTCTATGCTCCCAATGCAGGGGGCCTGGGTTTAGTCCCTGGTCAGGGAACTAAATCCTGCACGCCACAACAAAGAGTTCACATGCCGCAACTGAGGGGTCCGCGTGCCACAACAAAGACCCAGTACAGAAAAAATAAATAAATAAATATTTTTTAGAAAGAGAGAGAGAGAAAAGATTAGACACAAAGAGGATTAATCCAAGTGGCCCATCATCAGACCAATAAAGAAAGGTTCCAGAAAAATGATTAGAGACAGCAGAACAGAGATAAGTATAAAATGAAAGAGGAGAATTTCCCTGGGTTAAAGACACACTCAGATTTTCAGACTAAAATATCCCCCCACATGCCCAAAAGTTGATGAGTAAAGACCCACACCTGTACATACTATTGTGAAATTTTAGAGTGCAAGAATTAAAGACAATATTCTAAATGTTCCCAGTTAGAGAAAAATCAAAACATAAAAGGAAGCCACATACAAAGAAACAAGAATTAATCCAGCATCAGACTTCTCATTTGTAACACTAGATGCAAGAATACAACAAAACTTCGAAGTTCTAAACAAGGGATTGGCAAAGTACATCCCGTGGGCCAGACGCAGCCTGCTGCCTCTTTTGAAAATGAAGTTTTACTGGAACACAGCCAGGCTCATTCATTTACCTCTTGTCTATAACTTCTCTATAACTTCTTTTATGCTACAAAGGCAGAGTTGAGTAGTTGCAACAGAAACCATATGGCTCACAAAGCCTAAAATATTTACTATCTGGCCCTTTACAGAAGTTTGCTGACCACTGCTCTTCAGGAAAATGATTATCAACCTAGATTTCTACAACCTTCCAAACCATAATGCAAGCTGGAGGGTAAGATATATTTACAAACATGAAAGAACTAATAGCTTAATCTATCATACCCTCTTGGAGAATGGAATACACAAGTGGAGTCATAACACAGAAAAGAAAAGGACGTGTGATCCAGGAAACAATGGCTCTTACATCAGAGAATAGTAAGAAAAGTGTAAGGATGACAACCGTGCAGCAAGTCAGGGCACCCAATCCATACTGTGTTGGGAAGACAGAAGAGAGGTCTCTAGGAAACAGAACTTGACAGGATTGACATAATGAAGAGACTGAGGTAGTGGGGAAATGAGGCTATGGTGAAGGCAATACTCTTCAGGGAGAGAACTCCATTTTCTCTAATAATGTAAATACTGACTATTGAGTTTCAATGTGTACCATGAGCCTGTAAGCAAACATGGAAGATTCAATCATGACTGCAAAAAAGAAAGTAAATGTCATCAATCATTACAGTGTAAAAGGAAAAATACAGATCAAAAAGGCTGAAAGATTAAGGGGAGAGGAGACTTAAAGGAAAACTCTCTTCTCTTTGTAATATCTTCATCTTACAGAGTGAGGCAGGACTCTGATGTATCAAGTAATAAAGGTACAATGCTGACCAATACAGAAATCAAAAGTGATAATGGAACTATACTGTAAAGAGAGAAAAGAGGGAGTATGTGGTATAAGTAAATTAAAATGTCTAAATCTGATCAAGTAAGTAACAGTGATATAAATGTGTCATTTAGAAATAGGGTTGAAATCGCCTAGGAAAAAAACTGGTAAAAGTGTTTAAAATGGCTCTGGGAAGCAGAAGTGGGAGTGGGAGGGATGGGGCAGAATTGATGTTTTTAAGCATAAGTCTCTCTGCATTTGATTTTCTAATGATGTGCTTGGTAAATGTTTATTTTAAATGAATAACAAAGTTGTTATTAACTTCTGGATGATGAAATTAAATAATGAAATGGAATGAAATGAAATGAAATGAGCTGGACTGCATGCAGAGTAGATTCACCACTCCTACTCTCACACCAGTATGCTGATGCAATTGTCCCTGGGATAAATAAAGCATATTTGCTCCATATTGCTTCATTATCTCCTTCTGTACTGTTATTATCAAATATACTATTTATTGTCAAATATATATTTTAATGCATATATTTTCATATATATAGTATATACTCAAAAATATGGTGTTATAATTATTTCATTATTGATTTAAACATTCTTACATTTTTAAGGAAATATAAAAGAAAAGATAGAAAAATACATATGCAGACTGTTACACATACCTACATATTTAACATTTCCTGTGGTCTGCATCTTTCCTGTGGATCTGAGTTAACATCTTCTGTCATTTCCTTCCTTTCTGCTGGACTTTTTTTTAGTATTCCATAAAGGGAAAGACTGCTAGCAATGAATTCTCTCAGCTTTTGTAGATCTAGGAATGTCTTCATTTTATCTTATAATTTTTGAAGAATAATTTTGTTGGATATTGGCAGGTTTGTTTTTCCCCAGAACTTTGATTATGGCATTTCACTGTCTTTGGATCTCCCTTGTTTCTGATGAGAAGTCAGCTGTTTATTTCTGTATTGTTAATGCTCTCTGTGTGGTGAGTTGTTTTTTTCTTGTGGCTTTCAAGATTTCTCTTTATTTTTGACTTTCAGTAGTTGCGCTATGATATGTCTAAATGTGATTCTCTTTATGTTTATACTAGATTCATTGAGATTCTCAGATGTGTAGGTAAATGTTTTTCATCAAATTTGGGATTTTTTTTAAAACAAGTAGCTGTAAATATAGGTCGATATATATGAACCTCATGGTAACCACAAATCAAAAACCTAAAACAGATTCAAAAAAAAAAAAAACAGAAAGGAACCCAACATAACACTAAAGAAAATCATCAAACCACAAGAGAAGAAACTAAAAGAAGAAAAAAACAGAGAACTATAAAAACAATCCAAAAACAATTAACAAAATGGCAATAAGTACATACCTATCAATAATCACTTTAAATGTAAATAGACTAAATGCTCCAACCAAAGACATAAGGTGGCTGAATGGATAAAAAACAATACCCATCTATATGCTATCTTAAGACTTCAGAACTTAAGACACATACAGACTGAAAGCAAAGGGATGGAAAAAGATATGTGGTGCAAATGGAAATGAAAAGAAAGCTGGGGTAGCAACACTCATATCAAACAAAATAGACATTAAGACAAAGTCTATAACAAAAGACAAAAAAGAGCACTAATGATAAAAGGGTCAATTGAAGAAGAGAATATAACATTCATAAACATATATGTACCTAATATAGGAGCACCTAAATATATAAAGCAAGTAATAACAGACACAAAGGGAGAAATTGAAAGTAATACAATAATAGTAGGGGATTTTAATACCCCATTTACATCAATGGGCCAACCATCCAGAGAGAAAATCAATATGGAAACAGTGGCCTTAGATGACACATTAGACCAGATGAACTTGATCTCTATAAAACATTCCAACCAAAAGCAGTAGAATACACATGCTTTTCAAGTACATGAAACTTTTTTCAGAGTAGATAACATGCTAGGCCACATAACAAGTCTCAATAAATTTAAGAAGACTGAAATCATATCAAGCAGTTTTTCCAACCACAACATGAAATTAGAAATCAACTACAGGAAGAAAGCTAGAAAAAACACAAACACATGGAGACTAAAAAAGAAAAAAAAAAAAAAGCATGCTACTAAAAAACCAATAGGTCAATGAAGAAATCAAAAAATACCTTGAGACAAATGAAAATAGAAACACAACTTTCAGATCTATGCCAAGATGGGCCAATATCTGGAAAATAATCAATGTGATACACTACATTAACAAAACAAAGGAAAAAATCACATGATCATCTCAGTAGATGCAGAAAAAGCATTTGACAAAATTCAACATATATACATGATAGAAACTAACAATAAAGTTGCTATAGAGGGAACATACCTCAATGTAATAAAGGCCATTTATGACAAACCCACTGCTAACTTCATACTAAATGGTGAAAAGCTGAAAGCATTTCCTCTGAGATCAGGAACAAGACAAGGATACCTTCTCTCACCACTTTTTAAATATAGTATTGGAAGTGCTAACCACAGAAATCAGACAATAAAAAGGGATAAAAGACATCCAAATTTGAAGGGAAGAAGTAAAGCTGTCACAACTTGCAGATGATATGATACTTTATATATAATAAAGACTCCACCAAAGAAGTATTAGATCCAATAAATAAATTCAATAAAGCTGCAGGATACAAGATTAATATACAGAAATCTGTTGCAATTCTATACACTAATAATGAAATATCAGAAAGATAAATCAAGAAAACCATCCCATTTACAATCAAATCAAAAAGAATAAAATACCTAGGCATAAATTTAACTGAGAAAGTGAAAGACCTGTACTCTGAAAACTATAAAACATTAATGAAGGAAATTAAATGCAATACAAATAAATGGAAATATATCCTGTGTTCATGGATTGGAAGAATTAATATTGTTAAAAATTCTATACTACCCAAAGCAATATGCAGATTCAATGCAATCACTATCAAAATACCCATGGCATTTTTCACAGAACTAGAATAAATAATTCTAAAATTTGTATGGAAACACAAAAGATCCTCAATAACCAAAACAATCTTGAGAAAGAAGAATAGAGCTGGAAGAATCATACTCCCTGACTTTAGACTATACTACAAAGTTACAGTAATTAAAACAGTAGGGGGATTCACTGGTGGCACAGTGGTTAAGAATCCGCCTGCCAATGCAGGGGACATGGGCTCGAGCCCTGGTCCGGGAAGATCCCACATGCCATGGAGCAACTAAGCCTGTGCACCACAGCTACTGAGCCTGCACTCTAGAGCCCATAAGCCACAACTACTGAAGCCCACATGCCTAGAGCCCAGGCTCTGCAACAAGAGAAGCCACTGAAATGAGAAGCCCATGCACCACAATGAAGAGTAGCCCCCACTCGCTGCAACTAGGGAAAGCCCGTGCCCAGCAACAAAGACCCAACTCAGCCAAAAATAAATACATAAATTTATTTTTTTTAAAGTATGATACTGGCACAAAAACAACCACATAGATCAATGGAACAGAATAGAAAGCACAGAAATAAACCCATACACATATGGTCAACTAATCTATGAAAAAGGAGGCAAGATATACAATGGGGAAAAGACAGCCCCTTCAATAAGTGGTGTTAGGAAAACTGGACAGCTACATGTAAAAAAATGAAACTAGAACATTTTCTCAAAAATAAACTCAAAATGAATTCAAGACTTAAATGTAAAACCTGAACCCATAAAACTCCTAGAAGAAAACATAGGCAGTATGCTCTTTGACATTGGTCTTAGCAATACTTTTTTGGATATGTCTCAGGCAAGGGAAACAAAAGCAAAAATAAACAAATGGGACCTAGTTAAAGTTAAAAGCTTTTTCACAGCAAAGGAAACCATCAATGAAATGAAAGGGCAATCTACTGAATGGGAAAAGATATTTGCAAATGATATGTCTGATAAGAGGTTGATATCCAAAATATATAAAAAGCTCATAAACTCAATATCAAAAAAACAAACAATCTGATTTAAAAATGGGCAGAGGACTTGAATAGACATATTTCCAAAGAAGACATACAAATGGCTAACAGACACATGAAAAGATGTTCAACATCACTAATCATCAGGGAAATGCAAATCAAAACCACAATGAGATATCACCTCACACCTGTTAGAATGGATATCATCAAAAAGACAAGAAATAACAAGTGTTGGCAAAGATGTGGATTAAAAGGAATTCTCACGCACTGTTGGTGGGAATGTAAATTGGTATAGCCACTATGGAAACAGTATAGAGTTTCCTCAAAAAAATTATAAATATAACTACTATACAATCCAGCAACTCTACTCCTGGGTATTTATCCAAAGAAAACTAAAACACTAATCTGAAAGATATACACACCCCAATGTTCATAGCAGTATTATTTTCAATAGCCAAGATATGGAAGCAATATAGTTTGCTTCCAAAAGATGAATGGATAAAGAAAATGTGCCATATATTTAAAACAGAATATTACTCAGCCATGAGAGAGAATGAAATTTTGCCATTTGCAGCAACATGGATGGAGCTGGAGGGTATTACATTTAGTGAAATAACTCAGAGAAAGACAAATACTGTATGTTTCACTTACATATGGAATCTAAAAAATAAAAACAAATGAACAAATATAACAAAACAGAAATAGACTCACAGATACAGAGAACAACTTAGGGGTTACCAGAGAGGAGTGGGGTGGGGGCGGGCAAAACAGGTGAAGCAGATTAAGAGGTACAAACTACTAGGTATAAAATAAATAAGTTACAAGGATGTAATTGTACAGCAGAGGGAACTTAGTCATTATTTTATAATAACTTTGTATGGAGTGTAATCTATAAAAATATTGAATTACTATGTTGTACACCTGAAACTAATATAATATTGTAAGTCAACTATACTTCAATAAAAAATAAAGGAAGTTTTTGGCCCTTAGTTTTTCAAATATTTTTTTCTACTCCTTTCTCTCTCCTCTCTTTCTGGAACTCCCATTACATGTATGCTGTACACTTTATGTTGTCCTAAGGTTTCCTTTTTCTTCAATTTTCTTCTTTTCATTTTTCAGATTGAATTATTTCTATTGATCTTTTTCTTCCTTCAAGTCTCTTATTTTTTTCCTCTGCTATTTCAAATCTGCTGTTAAGCCTGTCTGATAAAATTTTGTATTTCAGTAATTGTATTTTTCAACTCTAGAATTTATATTTTGGTTTTTTTTATACTTTATAGTTCTCTATTTATATTTTCTGTGTATTAAGTCATCATCATCACATTTTCCTTTCATTATTTGAACATAATTTCCTTTAATTCTTTGAAAATATTTATAATAGCTGCTTTGAAGTTTTTGTCTATAACCCCAAACTTGGGCTCACTCTGAGCAGTTTCTGTGGACTTCTTTCTTTTTTACTTTTTTTTTTTTTAACTGAGTATGGGTTATATTTTCCTGTTTCTTGCATATCAAGTAAATTTTGTTTTTTTTAAATGAACATTTTTAGATAAATATTGTAGGAATCCTTGATTCTGTTTTATCTTTCTTAGGGTTGTGGAGTTTTTTTAACTTTTTTTAGTAATTTATCCGGACTTAAGCTGTGGAATCACTGATGTCTATTCTCAGTTTTTTAATTACTTTTTTAGACTATTTATCTAAAGGTCTCCCTTTTATACACATAGCTTATTGGTAAACCAATGATGTGGGCAGAAGTTGAGCTCAAATTCCTCATTCCCATAGAACTTCCACCTCTGTCAATTGATTTTTGTGTTGCTTGCAAAATGCAAAGTTACAACCAGTTCTCAAGTTTTCCTTGACGTTCACTTTTCACCAGGCTCTCTCAGGTCTCCCCCATGCATGTACAGTTTTATAGTCAGCCAAGAATGTATAGAGAGTTTATATCAGGCTTTCTATGGATAACTCATTTCCAGGGTTTCCCCATTAAATTTCTGGCTAGTCTACCATTCACCCCAACCAGAACCACAAAGTCAGATTTGCAAAGCTATAGCTATTCCCCATTTATTCCCAACCATGTCTACCCCTTTTAAACAACAAAGCCAAGTATTTTCACCCCCCACCCAAATTTAGTTCACTTCCCTTGCAGCAAAGCTGTTTGTTTCAAGATCATCCCCGTGCTGATAAAACTATCATTCTTGCCAGCCAAGTTCGGGTGGGGCAAGTGCAGGAAGGATGAATACAGTCCCAGTCAAAAGGCCACACTCTACTGTCCTTACCTGAAGTTCTAGCATTTTTTCAAGAATAAATTCTTCTCAATTTGTTATCTGACTTTGGATGATTTCCAGTGCCCAACCTCTTCACAGCTTCATAAATGGATTTGCCTTCCCTCAAAGAGATTTGAGAAAAAATACCACCTAAAAACACAAGAACAGACTGTTTATAAAACAAATCAAACCAAAAATCTAGCCACTTAGTAATGTTTGAGTCTTATGAAAAGTGCTTGAATACTAAGAAATGTAAACTCTGATTATGGACTAATTAGAAATTAATAAAATTAGGACAACACATATAAAAACTAATGAAATTGTGCCAAAGTGGTATGCAAAGAAGTATTTTTAGCTTTACAATTATTTATAAGAAAGAAAGAAAAAGAGAGAGAAGGAAAGGAAGAGAGAAAGAAAAGGAAGGAAGGAAGGAAGGGAGGGAGGGAGGGAGGGAGGGAGGGAGAAAGGTCTTAAGGAATTAGAAAAAGAACAATAACCAATAAATAAAAAACAATAAATAAATAACAATTAAATAAACCAAAATAAAACAGAAGGAAGAAAAGCATACAGTTAAAAGAAGAAAGTAATGAAATATGGAAGAGAAAATTAATCTTGGAAAATAAATATAGGAACTGGTTCTTTGGAAAACAGCAGTGAAATACACAAACTCCAAGCAAGTCTAATGAAGGAAAACATCACTAGAATTAAGCTCCATGAGAGCCTTATTTGCCACTGCATTCTCAGCACCAAGAAAATTGCCTGGTATATATAGGTACTCTGTAGATATTTGTTAAATCAAAAAACTGAATGAACAAACATTAAATTTCTTAAAGAATATAGAAACAAATACAGAATAGAACTTTTAAAGCACATGCTTCTCACTTGTAGGTCTGCAAGTTGGCTACATATCTGCTGGACTATGTTGACTTCCAGATTCTGGGGTTCAAGCTCTAAGCCCCAAGGCTCCAGGCTAAATGCTATATTCAGTTCTATTCCATGTATCTTCATCTTCATCTTGGACCAGAGACTGCTCATTGCATTCTCTTCTCATGATAGATCACAGGCATACAAGAGGCCAAGCAAAATTATGCAGGCACACTTAATGCCTTTACAAGCATCCATCCACTAACATTCTATTGTCCAAAGGTAGACAATGGGGCAATGTCTTAACCAGTTCAGGCTATAACAGAGTACCATAGATTGGGTAGCTTAAACAAGATATATTTCTCACAGTTTTGGAGGCAAGATCAAGGTGCAAGCATGGTCAGATTCTCTTCCAGTTTGTAGATGACTGCCTTCTTGCTGTATCCTCACATGGTGGAGAGATCATCTCTCATGTGTCTCTTTTTATCACAGCACTATTCCCATTCATGAGGGCTCCACCCTCATGTCCTAATTACCTCCCAAAAGCCCCACCTCCAAATATTATCACACTGGGAATTATAACTTTTACATATGAATTTTAGGGGGCAAAAGCATTCAGTCTATAGCAGGCATGAAAATATACCACACCCACTCCAGTGTACTGTATGGTTATATGCCAGAAGGAAGTAGTAATGGATTAAGAACAGTAATCCAATGTACCACAAAGCTCAATTTACCACAATAACTGATATGAAAAATAAGTCTACAGTGAGGTAACATTTCTTACCTATGCAATTGAGAAAAATCCTAAATATATTTTCTTGGTGGGGCTATGGGGAAACAGATATTCTCATACGTTAGTAGTTAGAATACAAAACAGTCCCTCTGAAAGGGAATTTGGCAACCTCTAGAAAAATTGTATATGCATTTATTCTTTGACCCAGCAATTCCACATCTAGCAATCTATGCAAAAGACACATTGGTGTGACTATCAGTTTTTATGTGTCAGCTTGGCTAGATTATAGTCCTCAGTTATTCATTCAAACACTAATCTAAGTGTTGCTGTGAAGGTATTTTGTAGATGTGATTGATGGCCATAATCAGTTTACTTTAAGTAAGAAGGATTATACTAAGTAGTTTGAATGGGCCTGATTCTTTCAGTTTGAAAGTTTTAAGAGCAGAAGTTTCCCTGAGGAAGAAGAAATTCCCACCTGTGAACTAGAACTTCACCTTACGAGCAAGATTTCTAGCCTTCCTGACACCCTGTCCTGCCAATTTCAACTGACCTAGTCAGTCTCAACAATCACTCAAGCCAATTCCTTGCAATAAATATCCTACTAGTTCTGTTTCTCTGGTGGAACCCTGACTAATAAAATTAGTAAAAATACCAAAAGGCATAATACGAGAGTATTCATTATAGCACTATTTATAATTGAAAATGTCCATCAATATGGGGACTGCAATGGAGGACTATTGCTATGGACTGTAAGCTAGTGTTCCCTCAAAGTTCATATGTTGAAACCTTCATCCCCAATGCGATGGTGTTTGGAGATGGGGCCTTTAGGAGGTAATTAGGTCATGAGAATAGAACCCTCCTCATGAGATTAGTGCCTTTATAAGAAGAATCAGGAGACAGTTTGCTTCCTCTCTCCATCGTGTGAGGACACGAGAAGGCAATATCTACAAACCTGGAAGAAGAGTCTTATTACACCCCAGATCTGCTAGCACCTTGATCTTGGACTTCCATCCTACAGAACAGTAAGAAATAAATTTCTGTTGATCTAGTCTATGATATTTGTTATAGCAGCCCAAACTGTATAAGACAATTATGCATCTAAAATAAGGAATAAAGACTAACTCTATCTTCTGCTATGGTGTGATATCCAAAATGTATTGCAAATCAAGAAACACAAGATAAAGAAAAGTGTAGACAGCACACTGACATTTATGTAAGAAAGGAAGATATATGCTCAAAAATTGAAGGATAAATTATAAAAATATATTTTAAGGAAAGTAAAAGAAGAAACAGAGAGAAGACAGGGAGAAAAGATAAACTTCTCTAAATATACTTGTTTTCTAAATTTGAGTTTGAAACCATGCAAATGACTTATGAAAATACATAAAACAAAAATAACTCAAAATAAAAAAGCAATACCTAAAAATTGAAAGTAAATTAAAGAAGTGAACTTAATTGTGAATCACGTTATTAGCCAACAGGGAGAAAGCCAACAGACTTTAAAACGAAGTATTTGGACTATACATCCCCTGTGGGCTATCCTCTGAGGACAAAGAGAAGTGAAAAAAAATTATAAAGTATTAAGCTGTTTTCAGTAGTAATATTACCAGCAACAGTGCTGGTGTTATACTCTCTGGTGTGTGTGTAGTAGGATAAAGTAAACAAGTAGTAATGTAAAGATAGCTGGCATGGGAGAGAAGAGATACAGGTGTGACATCAAAGTAAAGTAATACCATGTAGTTTTAAATATGAACTAAAAATATTAGTGAGAGGTAGTAGTTAATGATAAGGGTTAACTTGTCCAAGAATGGTCACCTGCAAGGAGAAGCTGGCCTCTGTGAAGCTATGTGACAACTGGTTACAACCCAGCCACCCAAGGCAATCAGTCCTGGCCAAGCATGATGTTTAGACCTAGCAACTCCCTCTGTATTAGTTTCCTATGCTGCTGTAACAAACCTCCACAAACTTAATACTTTAAAACAACATAGATTTATTATTCTACAGTTCTGAAAAGCAGAATTGTAAAATGGATCAGCAGAGCTCTGTTCCTTTAGAAGGCTCTAGGGGAGAATCTGTTTTCCTGCCTGTTCCAGCTTCTAGAAGCTGCCCACATTCCTTGGCTCATGGCCTTCTTCCATATTCAAAGCCAGTGATGGCTGGGACAGTCTTTCTCACATCAAGTTATACTCTGATGCCAACTTTTTTGCTTCCCTCTGTTACATTTAAATGACCCTTGTGATCAAATTGGGTCCACCTGAAGAATTTAGTATAATCTAATTTTAAGGTCAACTGATGGGCAAATGTAATTCTAACTAAAACCTTAATTCTCACTTTCCATGTAACATAACATATTCACAGGATCCAGGGATTAGGACGAGGACATCTTTGAGAAGACCATTATTCTGCTTCCTAAACACCTCACCCAGGACATGCCAGGAAAGAGGTTTATGTTTCCCCAACTACGAATGCTAATATGGTGAATTCTGTCACTAACTTGTTATATCATACAGCTACAACCAGAAGGCTTGGACCCTGGCCCCCGATCACATCAGGAGAAAGGCAAGTGCCTCCCTAATCATGATGCTTAAAGCCACACAGCCCAGGAGTCAGTTATCACTCTCCCAAAATCTAAGTCTTTTCCTATCAGGTTGCTGTGACCCACCTTAGAATGTGAATGGTAACAAGGAACCTTCACATCTGCTGCTGCCAATGTACTCATGAATTTTCCCCAACGAACACCAACCCAGCAGCTTTGGTGCTATTAAATTATTTGCTCCATGGAAATTGAATACAGCCTAGTGCTTAAAGCATTAAATCGTGGTCAATCAAAATGCTTGGAGCCTGCCCCATCAGATAATTTTGATAAGAGCAAACAAAAGTACTTAACACTCTAGCGAATTAAAGCAAACATTTTGTTACAGAAGATAGTAATGCAGTAATGAGAAGAGAAAAGAACAATGACAGAAAACCTATACTATCCAGAACCCATATTCACACAAGCCAGAGAGACAGGGACAGTAAAACCAAATGCGTGGTCATCTACAGCAAGAACAGGGCACTTGTAGTTTCTCTCACTGGGACGAGACAAAAATGATCTTACTATTTTGCCAAATGATCTTACTATCTTCATACCTTCATACCAGAAGCCTTCGAACCAGGCTTCTTAAATCCCTAGAAGTCTCATAATTAGTTATACCAGTAGCTATTTCTAGAGCTAAGTTTGCCTGTTGCATAACATATTTTTTTTAATTTAAGAATATGCAGCATGAACAAAAATTAATTCAAAATGGATCAGAGACCTAAATGTAAAATGCAAAACTCTAAAACTCCTAGAAGAAAACATAGAAGACCAAGAAGATCTTGGGTGTGTTGATGAATTTTTAGCTATAACCCTGAAGGTTACATGATACATGAATGAAATAATTGGTAAGCTAAACTTTTTTAAAATTAAAAACTTCTCTGTGAATACTGTTATCCAAAGTATACAAACAACTACTAAAACTCAACAATAAGAAAATAAACAACCTGATTAAAAAACACCTTAACAGATACCTTAACAAACAGATACCTAAACACCTTAACAAACACCTTAACAGATACCTCACCAAAGAAGATATACAGATGGAAAGTAAGCATATCAAAAGATGCTCTACCTCATACGTCATCAGGAAAATGCAAACTAAAACAGCTAGATACCACTACACACATTAAAATGTCCAAAATCCAGGACATTGACAGCAAACGCTGGAGAGGATGTGGAGCAAAAGGAATTCTCATTCATTGCTGGAAAGAATGCAAAATGACACAGCCACTTTGGAAGACAGTTTGGGAGTTTCTTACAAAACTAAACATAATTTTGCCATACAACCCAGCATGCAACCCAATCATGCATCTTGGTATTTACCTAAATATCTAAAACCTAATTACCTAAATTCCTAAAATGACCCTAAAACTGAAGATTTATGGCCACACAAAAACCTGCACACAGATGTGTACAGCAGCTTTATTCATAATTGCCAAAACTTGGAAGCAACCAAGATGTCCTTCAGTAGGTGAATGAATAAACTGTAGTACACCCAAACAATGGGATATTATCAGCACTTAAATGAGCTATCGAGCCATGAAAAGACATGGAGGCATCTTAAATGCATATTACTAAGTGAAAATAGTCAATCTTAAAGGCTATTTACTATATGACATTCTGGGAACTCCAAAACTATGGGGACAGTAAAAAGGTCAGTGGTTGCCAGGGGTTGGAGTATGAGGCAGGAATGAGTAGGCAGAATACAGTATTTTTAGGGCAATGAAAAACTCTGAATGATACCATATGGCAGATATATATCTTTATACTTTTGTCCAAACCCATAAAATGTACAACATCAAGAGTGAACTCTAAGATAAACTATAGATTCGGGGTGACTGTGATGTGTCAATGCAGGTTCATTGGTTTTAACAAACATACCAATCTGGTGGGAATGTTAATAATGGGGCAGTCTCTGCAGGTGTGAGGGCAGGGAGTATATGTGAAACCTCTGTACCTTCTCAATTTTGCTGTGTCTCTGAAACTATTCTTTAAAGGAAAAAAAAAAAGAATACACAACTTGTCCTGTATTCTCTTGTACATCCTTGGACACTTGCCCAGTAGATTCATGATTCCAGCATATTTAATGCCCTAAAAGATTATATTAGTGTTTGCACACAATTTATTACTCCAAGGAAGCCAAAGTTATTAATAAACTAATCTATACACACTTTTTCTCCATATGAGGTGGGAATCTTCTGTTTTCTACAAATCGACCCAATGGAGGTAGAACTTCTTGAATTATTTTACATCATTTCTCAGTATAATTTGTGAATATGATTTCCAAGTATAGTGGTAAAGACAGCATGTAAATGCAAAAGTGATCATTTAATGGTTAGGAACAATAAGAATAGAATAAAGAACTTTAAGATTTAAGACTGTCAGTCTCTTCAGCAAGTGGTGTTGGGAAAGTTGGACAGCCACATGTAAACTAATAAAGTTAAAACACTCCCTCACACCATACACAAAAATAAACTCAAAATGGCTTAAAGAATTAAATATAAGACATAACACCATAAAACTCCTAAAGAGAACATTCTCTGGCATAAAAAAAAAAAAAACATTCTCTGGCATAAATCATAGCAGTGTTTTCTTAAGTCAGTCTCCCAAGGCAATAGAAATAAAAGTAAAAATAAACAAATGGGACCTAATCAAACTTATGAGCTTTTGCACAGCAAAGGAAACCATAAACAAAACAAAAAGACAACCTATGGACTGGGAGAAAATACTGGCAAACAATGTGACCAACAAAGGCATGATTTCCAAAATATACAAACACCTCATACAACTCAATAACGAAAAAACAAACAACCCAATCAAAAAATGGGCAGAAGAACTAAATAGACATTTCTCCAAAGAAGACATACAGAGGGCCAACAGGCACATGAAAAGATGCTCAACATCACTAATTATTAGAGAAATGCAAATCAAAACTACAATGAGGTATCACCTCACACCAGTCAGAATGGCCATCATCAAAAAGGCTACAAATTATAAATGCTGGAGAGCGTGTGGAGAAAAGGGAGCCCTCCTACACTGCTGGTGGGAATGTAAACTGGTACAGCCACTATGGAGAGCAGTACGGAGGTTCTTTAAAAAACTAAAATTAGGGCTTCCCTGGTGGCACAGTGGTTGAGAGTTTGCCTGCCAATTCAGGGGACACAGGCTCACGCCCTGGTCCGGGAAGATCCCACATGCCGTGGAGCGGCTGGGCCCGTGAGCCATGGCCGCTGAGCCTGCGTGTCCAGAGCCTGTGCTCCGCAACGGGAGAGGCCACAACAGTGAGAGGTCCACGTACAGCTAAAAAAAAAAAAAAAACTAAAATTAGAGTTACCATATGATCCAGCAATCCCAGTCCTGGACATATATCTGAAGAAAAGTTTAATTTGAAAAGATACACATGCCCCAATGTTCACAGCAGCACTATTTACAATAGCCAAGACTTGGAAGAAACCTAAATGTCCATTGACAGATGAATGGATAAAGAAGATGTTATATGTATATATGTGTATATATATACATGGAATACTACTCAGCCATAAAAAAGAATTAAATAATGCCATTTGTAGCAACATGGATGGACCTAGAGATTATCATACTAAGTGAAGTCAGTCAGTCAGAGTAATACAAATATCATATGATATCACTTATATGTGGAATCTAAAAAATGATACAAATGAACTTATTTACAAAACAGAAATAGACTGGGCTCCCTGGTGGCGCAGTGGTTGAGAGTCCGCCTGCTGATGCAAGGGACACGGGTTTGTGCCCCGGTCCGGGAAGATCCCGCATGCCGCAGAGCGGCTGGGCCCATGAGCCATGGCCGCTGGGCCTGCGCATCCGGAGCCTGTGCTCCGCAACAGGAGAGGCCACAACAGTGAGAGGCCCGCGTACCGCAAAAAAACAAAACAAAACAAAACAAAACAAAAAAGGCCTGGAGATGCAGAAGAGGGTACAAAAGAGCCACTGGGAATATTTAATTTAAAAATAAATCTCTGAAAAGAGAAAACTGAGATTATTTTATTTATATAAAAGAATACAGAGAGAAAACCAAACACCATTATGATAGTCAATGAGTGCATTCAACATATGTCAATTCCTATGTTGAATCCCTAGCCCCCAATGTAATTGTACTAGGAGATGGAGCTTTTAGGAGGTAATTAAGGTTAAACAAGGTCATAAGGGTGAAGTCCTAATTCAACAGGACTAGTGGTCCTATAAAACAGAGAGACACCCCTCTCTATGTGCATGCTCTGAGGAAAGCCCATGGGAGGCCATGGCAAGAAGTTAGCTATCTGGAAACCAGGAAGAGAGAGAGCCCTCACCAGGAACCAAATTGGCTGGTACCTTGATCTTGTACTTCCCAACCTCCAGAACTGTGAGAAATCGATGTCTGCTTTTTAGGCCCCCCAATCTACATTAATTTTTATGTCAGCCCAAGCCAACTAAGTTAACACATCAAAGTACCACTGAGTTTGCAGAATGGTTCCAGGGCCTGGTTTGTTCACACTGGTCTTCAGGCAGAAACAGAACACAGGAACGAATAGCGCTGGTGCTCAGAGAAGTCTCTCTGGTCATTTCAGAGAAGAAGAAAAAAAAAAAAAGTCAGTGGAGAGTGATTTACTGCGAGTGACTCATCAATTCACCAACTGAAGCTAAGAACGCTGGGCCAGGCCAGTAGAGATAAGAGCTCGGCTGGGGTCAGATACTGAGTGAAGGGAGTGCCATGGGGGGGTGGCTGGAGGAGTTTTCTCTATATGTGATGATGGTAGATGGGGAAGCAGGATGGTTCCCTGCCAATGTTGTTCATAAACCAAAATATTTTTAGGATCTCCGTTCAATCCCAAGACTCTAACCCTTCCTTTATTACCTGAAATTTTCTAACACACTGTGACAACCTGGCTTCCCAAAACATAAAAAAGGAGAAATTGTCTAAGAGCAAAAAGTTTTCATTACCATAAAGTTTAAACATTAAGGTTATAAAATAAGTTATCTACAGAAGGCAGGCAGCATATATATAGACAAAAGGATTCTCACGAGGTAATTGGTGCGTACAAATGATTGACAATTAGGGCATAACTAATCAGAGCCTGTAACTCAGTGCAACAAACACTACTCTCTTATTTAGATGTCTGACTTCATTCCACTGTGCTTTTGGAAGGGGTGAAAGGGAAAGACAAAGTTGAAAGGTTAATTGTAATTTGTAAACTTTATCTCTTTAATGGAAAGAGATTTAAAAAGGAGAGGGGGACACGCCTTTATCCTCTGAAGGGGAAGACAGGCATCCCAGCATTGAAGAGTATCATGTAACACTCTAAATCAGAAACCCATTTACAGAGGAAATGCCGGTAGGAAAACATAGACTTCAGATTTACTTCCAAGACGTTATAACAGTGAAAGGAATAAAAGTTAAATTATGATAGGAAGAAAATCCAACTTCTTATGCTCTATGTATGAAAAACAAACACCATTCATTAAGTCTGGACATCTTATGCAGGCAAATATTTAGCCTTGGGCATTAATTATGGTTGTGCCAATGATGGGGTCTAGAGGATGCCAATTCAACCCATTACATCCCCAGGAACGGAAAGCATTCACAAGTTCATGGAGTAGTGGATTATCTCCATTTTATTATTCAACTGAAACCCTGTGCTACATTACATAAGCTGGCCAAGCCTGAAATGTCAGTCTATTTCTTCACCCACCATCTAAAAACTATGATCCACTCTGACAAATGTCTCTTTCTTATATTCTTCCAAAAGGCTGAGCTTCAAGATGAGTTTAATACTAAGCTTCCTGGAATTATTTTTAATTTTTTCCATGATTAATTTTTAAGGAGAGAGGTTGTAGGTTGGTTCCTAATCATTCCCTGTGATTGTTGTGGTTTCTGCAGAATTTCATGAACTTATGGTGTGTTTACCAAAACTTCTTCATTGGTATATAGTTGTGCCAGTTGCCACAATCAATTCATCATTATCTATAATAAGTAATATCAACAAGTACCACTGTGATCTGGGAGGTCACTGGTCTGCTCAGCCTCTGGTGGACATGAGTCATGAGGAGAAGGACAAGGATGCCAGCCAGATCAGCCCTGGACACACATATGGATTAGTTTGCTAGAGGTACCATAACAAAGTAACACAAACTAGGTGTCCTCAGCAACAGAACTTTATTTTCTTACACCATTATGGAGGCTGGAAGTCCAAAATGAAGGTATTGGCAGGGTTGGCTCCTTCTGACGGTTGTGAGGGAAGGATCTGGTCTAGTCCTCTGCCCTTGGTGTGTAGATGGTCATCTTCTCTCTGTGTCACTTTATATCATCTTCCCTTTATGTGCATCTTTTTCTCTACACATGACAATTTTTTTTAAGGACACCAGTCCTATTGGAATAGGAGCCCACCTTAAGACTTCATCTTAAGTAATTACATCTGCAATGACCCTATTTCCAAATAAGGTCACATTCTAAGGTACTGGGGTTAGGACTTCAATGTATAAATTCAGGGGAGATGCAATTCAACCCATAACAACATCCATGAAACAACACTTGTGCCAGCAAGTGGCTCCTACTTTCTCAAGCTCTCATTTGAAACAGGCACTGTGTATACATCATCTTATTTAATCGTTGTATCCCTGTCTTGATCTGCTAAGGCTGCCATAACAAAATACCATAGACAGGTGGCTTAAACAACAGACATATATTTTCTCAGATCTGGAGGCTTGGAAAGTCCAAGATCAAGGTCAAGCAGGATTCAGTTTCTGGTGAGGACTCCTCCTGGCTGAATTTTTCTTTGCGTGAGTGTGGAGAAAGAGAGCTCTGGGATCTCTTCCTCTTCTCATAAGCGCACCAGCCCTATCAGATTAGGTTCTGATGACCTCATTTAACCTTTATCACCTCCTCACAGGCGCTATTTCTTAATATAGTCACATTAGGACTTAAACACACGAATTTGGGGGAAAAAGTTTGAGGGAAACAATTCACTCCATAGCGATCCCTAATGGAAGACATTATTATCTTCATTTTACAGATGAGGAAACTGAAGCACAGAGAGGTTAATCCCCAGGTCCCACAGCTAGAACTAGTGTAAAATGTCAGTCAGTTCAATTTCAAAAAAAGATTTAACAGACTACCCTGGTTGCGCAGTGGTTAAGAATCCGCCTGCCAATGCAGGCGACGGGGGTTCGAGCCCTGGTCCGGGAAGATCCCATGTGCCGTGGAGCAATTAAGCCCATGAGCCGCAACTACTGAGCCTGCACTCTAGAGCCCACAAGGCTCAACTATCGAGCCCGGGTGCTGCAACTACTGAAGCCCGTGCGCCTAGAGCCCGTGCTCTGCAACAGGAGAAGCCACCACAATGAGAAGCTCATGCACCGCAACGAAGAGTAGCCCCCCGCTCTCCGCAACTAGAGAAAGCCCACGCACAGCAACGAAGACCCAACGCTGCCAAAAATAAATAAATAATTAAAATTAAATAAACAAAAAAACACATTTACCTATCTACCATTACTGTGTATCCCAGACTAGGACCTAATATGAGAAAAGGGAATTTGGACAGGCTTTGCAGGTGTCTACAAGCAGCAGAGTTATGGCCCACCCTGGTGGGGATCATGATTCCTTTCCCCACCACACACTTTACCGCTCTTCTCCAGCTCCTGGACCAACATGGATCTGGCAGGGAGACAGGACTGTGGAGACATACACCTGAGGCAGAGCTGGGTTTGAATCTCTTTTTGACTTCTTACTATGACCTAAGGCAAAGGGCTTAATCTCTCTGTGCCTTTGTGTCCCTCCCTCTTACGATCACACTGAGGACCAAAAGAATGAATACATGTAAGGAGTTTTAGAACAGGGCCTGGCACATAGTAAATGCTTTATAAATGTTATTTGTTATTATAATCATTCTTTTTCGAATTACAAGGAATAGGGAAAATGTAAGCATTCAGAACAGAGGGTTTTAAAATGTCTCCAGCTTCCTTAACCAACCTGGGCCATCTGTAAATTGACTACATCATTTCTAGCTTCCATGCCATCAGGCATTCTAGAAACTAATTTTCTGATATCAGCTTAATACAAACTATTCTAAAATGTCTCCTGCCCCACCTTGGGTTGGAGATCCCACTATAGGTGACTTGTGCTGGAATCCAGCCCTGGCCCTGTCTTAGCCACAAAAAGGTATGAGTCTCGTGGCTATGGGGCCAAGTCTATTCCTGACTTTCCCCTCCTCCCTCCCCCTCAAATTTCTTTCTTCTTCCTTCTTATGGTCTACAAGTTTATTGAACTGAGGCTCAAAAATGAGTTTCTCAACTAGGCTTGCGGTATACACGTGTCATGTTTTAGATTGATTTTATTCATTTCCATCCAATGTGTCAAAGGACCTGCTCCAGGAAAATGCCCCCCAGCTCTTGACAGGATGAGAGAAAGTGAAGAGAGAGACAATGAAAGCAAAATTAAAACTCAAGTCCTTTGTGCTCCAGGAATATAACCTTAGAGTGGGAATGGGGGGTTGGAGGAGGTGTGGGCGAAAAAATATTGGTGAGGCCAAAATTAAAGAAAGTCGGGGCCCTATATCCTACCACCCTCAAGTATAAATGTGGGTAACAGGCAAGGCACGAATGCACTCAGACCCCAGGTGTACATCCCAAACCACACGCTGACTCCTGAAGGGTACTGAGGGGAGGGGGTCACATGGAGGGGTCCCTTGACCGTGTCTACCTCTGTTGGGAACCGCTTGCCTCCAGCTGATTCCGTTGGGGAAGAAAAAGGTCTCCCACTTGCTCCCTCTTCTTTCTCATCTGCAAGGATAGTGTAAAGACACCCCTGTCACCCAGTTAGCAACTTCCCCTCTGCCCGCCGACTGAACGCTCATTTGAATGCGTTTCCTTTTCATTAAGAACAAAGGTTGGAGTCCGAGCCTCGCAGCGCGGGGGCCGGAAAGTACACGACGTGTGTCGAGAGCAAACACACACACACACACACACACACAATGACCCACGAGAAAGGGAAAGGGGAAAACACCAATCCCGCGCTGGGCTTTTTCGACTTTTCCTTTAAAAAGAAAAAAAGTTTTCAAGCTGTAGGTTCCAAGAACAGGCAGAAGGCGGCGGGGGGGTGGGGGGGGCGGCGAGGCGGGGGTTTACAGAAAAGGCGCCTGGTCGGTTATGAGTCACAAGTGGGTTATAAAAGGGTCGCACGTTCGCAGGCGCGGGCTTCCTGTGCGCGGCCGAGTCGGGTCGCAGCCCCGAGGTCCCGTCGGGCCGCCTCCAGCCTCGGGACGCGAGCGGAGCCGAGCCCAGCGGCGATCACGCGACGCGGGGAAGGAAGGAAGGTACGCCGACTTTGCACTCTTCTCCGCGCCGGGACTCGGCGGGCGGCGGCGGCGGCTCCCGGGTCCCCCGCTGCCGGGCGCCGGGGGCGGGGGCGGCGCGCACGTGGCCACCACCTAGTGCCCCGCCCGAGCCCGCGAGCGTCCGTCCGAGGGGCGCCGTCCGGGGGACCTCGCCCGGGCCATCAGGTGGCTCGGGATGGATTTCTGGGGAGGAAGGGGGAAGGGGAAGGAGGGGTGCTCAAGACCCAGCCCTCGGCTTCTCCCCAAATTTCCCTTGGTTGGTAGGAGGGGTACCAGGGACGTGGCCCTGGACGAGCTTAGTTAATGGAGCGGCCAGACAAGTGTGCAGAACAGACTTGAGGGGCAGGGTGGATTGGATCAAAAGGGACTGCCTTCAGGATAGGAGCCTTTTCTATTTTCTTTTGAAAAATAACAAATAATATACCTTCATTTTATAAAGTTAGAATCCTAACGTCGTAGATATCAAGGTCTTTATTTAATCGACGTGAGGACTGAGCAGACGTTCTGTGAGCTTCTGTTTTTACTTGCTCCCATCGTGCCAGGGTGCCCTTTGGCAGAGCACGTTGGTTAGCTCTCTTTATTCCCACCAAACCCCCCGTATGTGTCTGTCCTCCACGTCCCAAGGGTGGACCAGTTCTTTGAGTTTTCTGTCATCTAAAGCAGGCATATTGGGATGATTATGAATAAAATTTAACCTGGAATTACTGAAGTTGACAGCTGACAAACATATAAGCCAGAATCCAATCCTTTAAAATGAGAAGACTGAGGACGCGGGAGGTGAAGTTACTTTTCCAATGTCACACAGCAGATCCAAGACACCATGTGATTTGAAGAGGCCAAAGGTATCTAATAATGCTCATAATTTAGTCTATATTTTATGTCAAATAGTTGAGGTCCAGTGGAGATATTCTTTTCATGTGACCTTATGTAGAAGATTACATAAAGCCGGAGTTACTCTTTCTCTCCATTCATCTCTCTGAAGAAGTAGTGCCTCTGATGTATGGCTTTAACATAATGTATACTCTAAATGACTGTAGGGCAGCTGAACTTTGAATAATCATGGGACTGAGCTTTTAAAAATGGTTATGTATAAAGTATTGAGTTGTCTATCCATGTTAACAGTAATATAAGCTATAAAGTTGCCAAGGCAATTTCCTGCCTATTGTCTAGTTTGATAGAGCCATCATAATAGAAAATTAGCAGGGTAGGTGGTGTTATCCCATTTTGCCCATGAGGACTTGTGGCTTGGAGAATTTATGTTTTCTCTGGTAAGGTCACTAGGTCCTTAGTATAAAGCCTGCTTCTAGGGACGGATGTGGGATGTGTGATGTGGGGCGTGGGGCTGTGCAGCCCAGGAGCCTTTTGACTCCATTTAAGCTCATGTCCGTTATACTTGCTGCCCCCCTGATTTCTTTCAGGGAACCAAAGCACACTGAGTAATTACTTCTGCTGCACGGACTAGTGGGTAATGGCTGGTAATAACCGAGTTTCCTCATGCAGTGGGTCAGCTCTCCCTGGCCACCGGACCAAGCTTCTGAACCACGTATATTAACAAAGAGAAACCTGAGCGCGGGCTGAAACCTGCGCTCTTTCAAGGCAGGTCAGTGGCATTGGCACAAACTTCTAGTCTTGTTTTTACCTAACTAATCATGTGTAAAAAGTGTAACTTCTTGGGCTTCCCTGGTGGTGCAGTGGTTGAGGGTCCGCCTGCCAATGCAGGGGACACGGGTTCGTGCCCCGGTCTGGGAAGATCCCACATGCCGCAGAGCGGCTAGGCCCGTGTGCCATGGCCGCTGAGCCTGCACGTCCGGAGCCTGTGCTCTGCAATGGGAGAGGCCGCAACAGTGAGAGGCCCGCGTACCGCAAAAAAAAAAAAAAAAAGTGTAACTTCTTGGTCTTGACAAAACAAACAAACAAAATCCCTGAATGCCATTGCTGTGCATGCAATTCAATTGCAGTAACATAACTAGTTAGAATGTGCTGTGGATTTTGTCATTCTGTACTTTCCAATCGCAAACATGGAAAATTAATAACCTTCATCTTTCTGCTTCTGTCGTCAAATCAGTCTTCTGTGAATCAAAAACGCCACCCAAAAAAGCCCTAAGTTTTAACTTTTGAAAGGTTTTTTTCATCAGCTGTTTTATGTCATGACTAAGAGCTACCGCTCAACTGAAAGGAGGTTTTTCATATCAAAGTAATAGTTCTTAACTGTTTTTTTCCAATCTCAAATCTAATGGAAGTTATGTATGCTTTTCCCAGATTTTTTTCTTTTTTAATGTGCATGCTCACACCCAATTTTGCATTCAGTGTCAGGATGCTCCAGGCTTCCTTGAATCTCAGCCATGATCCTCCTGGGGGTGGAGTTTCATAATCTCTATTCTAAACCTAGTAGGACTAAATAGCTTGAGTGGTAGAGACTGGTGGGTAGACTCTACCTTGCCCCTGGATTGAGCACCCCTGTCTTTGACAAGCTGGCGTCTCTACGGTTTTGTGAGGGCATTGGGTATTGCTCAGCTGAAGCCATTGATTTTTATACCTTCGTTGTTTTGGTGTTAGGCCTCCGAAGCCTGGTATTATGGAAAGAGCACCAGCCTGGGAATCATGGCAGGTTTCTAAGTCCCAAGCTCTGAGCAAATGCCTGTGCCTCATTCTTCTTATCTCTAAAATGGGTGGCTGGGATTAAAGTCATTTCCGAAGTCTCTTAAACTGATGAAATTCTATGATTCCAGCGTGACTACCACTTCATTTTCCTATAGCTCCTAAGACACAGCTGGGCTCAGTGAATTCATATCCTCTATGTCCAAAGAGAGCGTAAGTACCAGTATAATTGACTAGAGAATATATGTTTGTCTTTCACTGATCTTACTGCTTCAGAACTGTCACATGTTGGCTGAAATTGGCTAGAATAAGAATATTGTGAAACTTATTTTTCTCAAGGAAAAATATTAAAATTTTAAAAGCTGCTCTTTATCCCACCTTTTGAATACATCTTTATCTCACACTCTTAAGTAAATGCAGCATTTTTAATTTGATCACTGCTGTATAATTTTCAACTGCCACGAAATACTTAAGCTCTGTCCATCAATCTTGTCTTTGGCTTACAATACCCGGGGCCTCAAGCAAGACCACCCCCAAAGCACATCTATCCTTAAATAAATATGCCACGTGTCTGAACAGTTCCACACCCTCAGTCACAACTCCAGGACTCACAGCAATGTGGAAAAACACTTTGAACCAAAAGGCACAGCTCCCACCCTTACGCAAGACAACACACTAGCCAGAAAATGGGGCTTAACATCAGTCAGGGGGCATGGTACTACAATAGACTGTGAATACATCTGTGCTAATTCTGAAAAACAGGAACCATGTGTGGGTACATGGGGTTAAGGCACTGGCAGAAGGAAAGATTACTGAAGGCTATCAAACAGCTGATTTCATGAAATTGTGAAGCTGATGTTTGGATAAGGACAATGACAGATAATAACGTTTGTGTCATGACTCCATAAATGAGAATGTTCTATACGCAGTAGAGATTCTTGGCTGTCTTAACAAAATGCTATGCTCTTTTATGTGGCTCAGCCATGGTCAGGCCAGCATTGTGGTTCAGAGCATGGACGCTGGTGCCAGACTGCCCTCGTTGGTATCCCAGCAGTTTAACCTTGGGCAAGTTACTTCACCTGTCTGTGCCTCCATGCCCCCAGGTGCAAATGGGCAGGTGATAATACTCATTCTGAAGGTTGTTAAGAAGAATAAGCCAGTTAGCATACATCGAGCAGTCAAACTGCTGCCCGGTCCAGAGGGTGCCCTGTGTGAGTGTTTGCTATTATTATGAATACATTTATGATCTTTTATATTTCAGGAAACCAATTTGGAAAATGAGATACAAAAACAGCCTAAGAAAGTAAAGTATATATGTACAAAGTGGTCTCTACAAGTTCTTGACAAAGTAAAAAAGTTGTTTGTTTTAAAGAGCTTCTAACAGTTTCAGAATGCATTTCTCTCCTGATCCCAAAGAAAAACTAATGAAACATTTTAGAAAATCATTTCCAAGGAAACATCTTGCTGTACCTTCTAGCAGTTACCTATGACTTAGAGATTAGGATACAAAAGGATTATTTGGCTTCTACAGGTTTTTCAATAACCTCTAATTTATATAATGATTCAGTTATACAGTAGTAAATGTATCTTGACTTGTACTTTTAAAACAACAAGTGCAACATGTAATAGATGTACAGAGACTTATGGGCACTCGGCAAGTATTCATGACTGATGCCATTAGCACTGTGGCTCACACCCACTGTGATTATGAGCCTAGCACCCGACAAATGCTTTACGTTCACTGTGTCACTTCATCTTCACAACGACCTTTTCAGTAGGTTCTATCATTATCTCTATTTTTAGAGAAACAGCTAAAACTTAAAGAGGTCAATTAAATTACCAAGTACCACACAGCTAGTAACATTGCTGGCATCAGGAATGGAACCCAGGCAGGTTGAAAACAACAGAACAATAACACCCTGGACCTTTCACTTAGATTCATAACATCTGCCACATTTGCTTTATTTCTCTTTGTCCCTATCCACCTCTCTCTCTATGACTGTATCTATATGCAGACCTGGCATCTCACCTCTAAATGCTTTGGCATGTTGTTTCCTAAGAATGAGAACATGCTCCCACACAATGAAAACACATGTTTATGGCATCCAACTGTGGTTCCAAAAAAAAAAAACATGAATGGAACCTAGTTTTTATCCACAACTTCAGATAAGTATATCTGGCAGAATTCTCCAGCTTTATCCTATAATGATTATACTTTGTAGACTGAGATCAAAGCCTAGACTCTTCTGAATGTAAATGGTCCATTACTCATCTGGAATACCAACAAACCTCACTGATCTGCTTCCACATTTATAAGCTTCTACTACCCTAACTCTCCAAGAATCTGCATATTAGTTAAATCTTACTGAAACACTCCCATGTCAGATCCAAGCCAGTTGTGCAGACACAAATGCCTTTGGAGGATCTCAAGCACTTATTCAAAGCATTTACTGAGCGTGAGCTATGTATCAAGGACTGAGGTAAGACCGAGTCCCTGCCCTCAAGCACACCTCAGCACTAGTGAACGACATAGTCACAGTGCTGGGTGATGAGTGCTCCAACTGAGCATGGAGAGAGGACCGACCACCTTGGGGGAGACAGCAGGAGGGAGGGTCACATCAGAAGACAAAGAGAACCCAGCCTCCCGGAGTTTGCTCTCTGCTGGAGAAAGAGAAAGAAGGCAAGGCGGGCAAGGCTATCTTTGAGGAGAAATTTGGAGTAGGAATATCTAGTGCCTAAGAGCATGTATGAGATTATGTCTAGAGATGACTTCGTGTGGAGTAGCAGACGTAACCCTCATCTGGGGTGTCACGGCCCTGACTAAAGTGCTATGGGGGTGGAAGAAGTAAATGGTATGGTGTTTGCCTTGTAACTCAGGGTATCCTATACACGAGGCATCTTAAGAAAATTAATTTTTAAACGGGCAAAACTAAACTGTTCCCAGAACTTGCTCAGTTTGTCTAACATAGTTCTCAGTACACAAAATTTTCCTTTCCGTGATGGTGTGTAGAAATAGAAATTTATGAACTGTGTCTTGTAGAAAAGCTGATTTTTCCTATAATGCCAGACATAGGAGACCGTGTACATATAACCAACAAACAGGTTACACATAGTAAGTTCCAAAGGAGGCGTTTTATTGAAATTCACTGTTGAGAATAGGCACTATAAACCCAAATGCACAGAGGAGGCCTAGAAGAGGTGACCCTTGAAAGATGGCAAACACCCAGAGTTGATACCTGCCATCACCCTTCCTTTTTCCTGAGGCGGGGGAGGTGAGGGGAAGGGGAGAGAAAAGACATTGAAAATAAATTATAAATGAAAAAGAAAATTATGATTAAAATTATCTTCTGGAATATGATACTTTAAAGTTTAAGTTGTTACGCACGTGGAAAACCTTTTGTGTAAATATGAAAGAAGAATGAACGGCTATGATTTAAAGCAATAGAATGCATCTACCCTGAGCTCTCTCCTTCCCGACCCTTGTTTTTATCCATGATTATTTGATAACATTTTCCCAAAGTTTCGGGCCTGAAGCTGTGCCAGGGTGAGGTCGGGGCATGGAGGAAGTCCCCTCTGTGATACACTGGTCCAGGAGTCAGGCTGGACTCAGGCTGGCTCTCAACCTACTTCTCACTCCATAGAATGACTCTGGGGGAAAATATTTCTAACCTGTTTTTTTCCACATCCTTATCTGAAAAGTGAAGGTATTAATCTCTGTCCATAATAGAACTATTGGGAAGGCTACTTAGCTTGTGAATAAGTTCCAAGGGAGTTTCACTAAAAAACTTCCTGGTTTTAAAATTGGGAAAAGCGGAATAATCCTCTAAGGCCAATATTCTTTCTCATTTGCGTATTCACAATCAAATGGTCACTCCGTAGAATGTTTCCATGGTGATCCTGTGTATCCACACTGGCTTTCTTCTGAGACAGTTCAAAAGTATGAAGTACTTAGTTTTATGTTTTAAAATCATTATTAGCATATATCTTTAAAAACTCATTTTCTGAATTTCAAAATACAGAAAGGTATGTTCTATTAAAGCTGTTTCATGTGCAAACAAGTCTTCCCGGTAAGGAGCTCTTAATTTAGAAAAAGTAGATATTTTCATTAAAGAATTCTTAATTAGAACTATTAAGAAAAGGGATGTTAGATATTTTATGGAAGCAAATGAAAGAAAGTATCATGACACAATGAGTTTATAATATTTTTCCCAGCAATGGCTTATACAGGGAATTTTCCTTAAATGTAAAGTTAATGATATGAAAAGTAATTTTATCATTTATCAGGAGGTCAGGATATGGGTTATTTCTACAGAACAATCCATTTTACTCTTAGAAGATGCATTTGTGTGCTTTTTTTTTATTGGAGTATAATTGCTTTACAATGGTGTGTTAGTTTCTCCTGTACAGTGAAGTGAATCAGCTACACATATACAGGTATCCCCACCATCTCAATCAGTAGCAGGTCACACCATCAATCCCTCTTTAATGATGGAATTCATGTGAATACAAGAGGAACATAATACTCTGCCGCATTTCCTGACAGCACAGAAGTTGACTTAACTCTAAAATGAGTTACTGAGATGTAACACAGAATAATCATATTCTACAGAAAACGATAATAAAAAAACTTCACAAGACTAAACACACTTTAGAAAACCAGTCACTTAAATATTTCTTTTTGTCACTGAATACTGAAGGTCATTATGAAGAATTATTGAGAAATTGAACAATTTATATGTGGTTTTGTAACACGTAGGCGTTGAAACACAGAGGACTGAACTAAAACTCAGGTGAGACTGTTTTAAATACTTAATTTGTGGCTCTTGTAGTCTGGACATGAAAAGAATGAACTCTCGGATGATTTGAGGGTATATCCTCATCTTTCCTCCAAATCACTCTTTATCCCCATTAAAACTTACCCACTTTGGTCCTCCCTCCGCAGTCCTTGATCTCTGCTTTCAGAGGTGACTAGCTAACTAACCTAACAAAGAAGTCTAAGTTGAGGTGTCCATGGAGGGACTTCAACCCCACCCTTCTCCTCCTTCTCCAAATAACTGATTTGCCTTTCAAGGACATTTTACCTGAAACATTACCTGCCACCGTGGTTCTCCCACCCAAAGGAGATGGTTCTAATTGTAAGAAATTCAGACTAAGTAGAAGCGAAGGGAAGCACTACTATGTAGAATTGTTAGAGGGGCAGGTCCTTGGGGCATCATATGCGCAAGCACCCTAGTCAAAAGTTAATCAAGAAATTGTTCTTCCAAAGATGAACAACGACAAGTACAAACTTTCTCAGGATCTTGATTTTTACATACCTTCGTTAATCTTCACTGCTTAGTTTTATGACCTAAATCAAAACAGCAACTTCAGAACATAGGGAATTAGAGTAAGTTCTGGTGGGAAAGCCAGATGCTGCTTTCTTATGCAATTATATGCTAGTCGCTTTCAGTGAGCGGATCCCAATAGGAATCAACATTGAATTCCATTTTAATGATTATGATTTTTACTGGTACATAAAAAAATTAAATAAAAATGGGGAAATATTTAAAGGAAGTTATCTAAACTTAATCATTTTAATTTTCAAAGGCATAATTACATTACTTTTCACCTATTAAAATGGCTTTGGAGCTAGGATTTGTAAGGCTACATCAATATAGGATCATGTCTTTCAGTAGAAATAAGTGTATATTCACTTTGTAGCAACAAATTAATAGTTTCCAAGTATTTATACCTTTCATGGTGAGTAAAGTCAGGGCTGTCTCGTGATGGCTTGGTTATAAGAGTCAATCATTGTAACTCTTTTCTTTTTAAAGAAAATTTCATAGCATGCAGTTCTTTTTCTTTTTTTGTTCAATTATTTTTAATTTTTTATGCATCTAAAGTCCTTTGAATTTGTTTCCTTTTTCTTGAGTTTATCTGAAAGTAATGTGCACACTCAAACACTAATAAGAGTTGTAAACATGTCCACATTCATAATTCCCATCAAAAAAGAGATATTTCTGAAAAAGGTTACAGTATTCTAAATTTTCTTACCAAGGGGAAAAATATTATGTATTACAAAGTCATGTTAATTACCTATTATAAAAGCCTTGTGAAGTGAAATATCTTGTGAATCCATATCTATTTCCATCTATATCTATTTCTTTATATCTGTGTCTCTATAACGTTTGTTATATTGACAGACTCTTCATATCTGTTACATCAACAATTTAGATTTCTGCTGTGTGTGTGTGTGTTTGGGTTTATCAGAAGAGGATATTACACTAAAATTCTTGAGGCTTTCTATAATAGGAAAGGGGTAATCTTTCAAACTGAGTGACAAGAGTTATGCAGGACCCATGAAAGAAGATACTGAAAATGCTTGGTATTCATTCATTCATTCAGCAAGCATTACTGAGTGCCTACTATATTCCAGGACCTCTGTTAAACATAGGAATAAGAAAATGAATAAGACATTAGATTGTCTCAGTGTAGTAAGAGAGACTGATAAACAGGGAATTTAATCATGGTGTAATATATTCTATGACAGAGGTGCAGAGTATTATCGGAGCACTGAAGAAGTGTTCTTTTCTTGTTTTGAGAGTTCAGAAGACCTTCCCCGAGAAGGTGATGTTTTCCAGAATGAGAAGTTATTGGCTAGGGGAAAAAGGAGAGAGAGGCACCCCAGGCAGCAGAGACACCATATGCAAAGGGGAAAGTAAGAGTCCTGAGAGATCAGGCACTGGAATGACTTGGTGCAGAAGGCCTGGGTGGTGGGTGTGATGGGAGATGGGCTGGAGAGGGAAGACAAGTCACATGTATGCCCTGCTAACAGTGGAGTAATCTGAAGTCAAAGGCTTCAGGATAAGAAGGCAGGGGCAGTGAGTATGGAGAAAAGAGCATGGATCTTTGAGTCAGCTAGGATGTATAATAACAATAGCTCCTGGAAGGCAGTTCTTTTGGTATGCAAATATGAAGTGGTTGGTGCTGAGAATATGCAGCAAAATAAGAAAATACATAGGTATATAAAATTGTGGAAGGATCTAACTTATGATTCATATATGAAGAGATCCTTAGTGACAAACTTAAGACATATTCTACTCTGAATGTACAGCTACTGACGTGTTTCCTGGCAAATCAGTAAGGTAAGAAGAAAAGGATATATTGCAATAATATGCCCCCCCCCACAAAAATCATCCTTCAGAAAAGCATAATTTAAGGAAATTTTCCCCAGAATGCTGCCTTCAGTTTAGTGCTAACTACCAGAGGGAGAATCGATCTGCCATATAATGAAAGATATCTATTGTTGTTATTCATCTAGTATATCTAGAGCTTCATTTTGGTAGATTTTTATTGAAGACAAGAAGGAATGGTTCTGACACTCAATTACTGAGTAATAAATTCTGTCAAGTACTACATTGAACTTGGAACCTATCTTCAGCTACTGAAAAGAATTGTGCTATAGTCAAGTTTATATTCACAATGGACATTTCATGCTGTGGGCCTAAAAGTAGTGTGGGTCATAGGGTTTAAAGTATGTCTTTAGAACAAGACCCTCACTCTAATTTATATTGTATAATCCATATGAATTTCTCTGTATTGCTATACATTACACATTATATTTGTTACAGTCTTATCAAATGGTTAGCAGCTGTAGCTGTTGATTGCTGGGCCTATAATTATATACAATTCTTCTGCCACCCTACCAGCTGGGTGGCTGTACTGATTCCAGAATAAGCCACTTCTTTTCTTATTACCTCATGACATTATCCTGTGCCCAATGCCTTGACTAATAGACTAGCCTTTGTTGTCTGTGGTCACTAATTTCCACTCAGACACACAGAGCAATTCTGGTTTTGGTTAACTTGGGTCCTCCTTGCAAACCCAGGCAAAAACAGTGAAGGTGAGCACGGCTTCACTGCTGGCTGAGTGACATTCTGGTCGTTCTAATATCTAAAAGTCTACTGACTATACTTTTAAAAATACTATTCTGGGATAATTTCTCCTTTATTCTGTTTATTGGGATTAATGCTTTTCATCTCTCATTATGTTTTAAATGAGATTTAAGATCGTGTAGTATATTTAGACGAAGTGCTCATTCTGTGCAGTTTTAGGAATTCATCATGTCTGAGGGGTCTGTCTAGATAACACAGTACCACAGTTTCTGTCTGAGCACTGTGAACAAAAGGGAACCTGTGTGGTGCTTTTATTTCAGCATACCTTTAGTGTTTGAACCAATAAAAAAATAAAAGCTGTTAGAATTTTTAATATAGTATTGTGAAAACCATTGTCACTTTTCTGAGCACTCTAATCGGTCAATTGTGAAAAAAGATGAGAGAGAAAAAAATCTGATTATTATACTAAATGCATTTTTTTTAATACCTGTGCTCAGATGTCACCTTTAAAGAACAGGAGTAAAATTTATGGGAAGAACAGTACGCAAGCAATTCACCTTAACTACGAATTAGACACAGCTCTTTAAAAGAAGGTTGAATGATATTGGCTGGAGGAACTAACATTAGGATATTAATACACATTTATTGAGCATTTACTGAGTCCAAGGTTCTGTGAAAGGGGAAAAAAAGTCCATATTTTTATAAGCTTTATTGACTGAAAATCTGTATAAGTAAACTAGAATCCATTATTTAATTCAAAGCTCTTCATCATTAAACTAATTCATCTCAGAAAAGAGCAAAGTTAAAGAAAAAAAGTACTATCAGTAAGAATGACAAATTTCCTTGGTCTGGAAATTTCCAAACCACGATATTCTGCCCTGTCAAAATATATTCACTGGGGAATTTTTAACTTTATACACTTCTTTTGAACTTAATCACAATTTCACATCGAGCTGGCTTCATGATTAAATAAAAGAGAAGGTGATTCCCCTCTTGTGCTAAAGGCAACCACATACTTGAATGATACTCTAACTTCTAGGTTCTGCTATAGTAACACCGAAACCAGAAGCTTGTGGGAGAAATGTCACTTTATCTGAGAGAGTAAAATCGGACTCTAACAGGAAGTAGCAAATTCACCTTTTTCTTTTTTCAATCCACTCTGCCGAAGGCAAGTAGTTTGAAACACAGCACTCTGTAAGTCGTACTTCCTTTACGCAGATCAAAACCAAAGCCACTGGGTAGTGCTTCCCCCTAAGGAATCTCTAAATAGAAGATGGGGCCATTTTATGATGGATTCATTTGTAGGCAAGACCTCCACTGCCTGTATCAGATCTCCCGAAAAAAAATAAATAAAGGTAAAACCACAACTATTTATTACAGAATGAAAATCTAGCCCAAACTCCTCTGTAAAATAAGTTAATTCTGTTTTAATCTTCATAAATCATTAAGCACCATTTTTAATATTTTGGCCTTTTACCTCAATTGCCTACTTTTCAGGTGAGATATAAATCAGAAAAGATAGTACTATGTCAGAATGCAAGGTCTCGCCTTTGCAATTTAGCATTTGGGGACTTTGAAGAATGGTTGCATTTTTGTTTTAAAGATGATCCGTATGTGTAAATAATTCAGAACTATATTAGAATTGAAAACATAAATTTTAAAATAGTCTTCCAATACACTTAAAGTTAAACATATCATCCTTTAATTGACAATTTCTCTACCCTGAACAAATGACTAACTAGGATTTAATGAACCCTCTCCCTTAAAGAAAAAAGAGACTGTCTTTGCTTTCAGATTTATAGTCTGTGACTCCAACTTTATAACTGCATGTGCGTACACAACAATTTCTGTCTCTCTTGCAGGTGGCACAGACCAGGAAGGGGAAATCTGTGGTTTAAATTCTTTATGCCTCATCCTCTGAGGGCTGGAGGCTTGCTGGAGGCTGTATGCTGTTAATGCTAATCGTGATAGGGGTTTTTACCTCTGACTGACTCCTACATGTTAGCATTAGCAGGGTACGGTGCCTGTTACTAGCATTCACATGGGACAAACGGCCGACGTGGGAGGATGACAAAGAAGCGTGAGTCACTCCGTTGGATAAACTCAGACTTCAGGCTTTATTACTTTTTGTTAATCATAATATAGTCACTGGGATGTTCCACCTTAAATTAAGTGTTAAGAGTAAGGTCATTTGAAAGATTTATCAGCTGTATCCTGAATGCCAACATTTTTACTTTAATCCTCAAGCCCACATCCTTGTTTTTATCTTTAATGGAAAATATATTCGTGTCATTTTTAATTCGAAGTTATGGTTTGTCTCTTGTAACTGTTCATAAACACTTTCCATAATTCAACCGGAAAAAATATGGACTAAACACATTCTGAAACAAGCTTCTAGAATATCCTTGTAGTTGAAAATTAAAAGGGCTACCACTATCCACCAGTTACATCATGGATTGTCCAGAAACGTGTATAAAAAGATTTAGAAATTGGTATTTCCCCCCATGTTATAATTCTATTTAGACAACTTTAGTGTAAGATGGATACTTTTATTTGAATCTTAAGGGAGAACTGAAAGGCTATGACAATTATCAACAATTTGTCTTTTATATTTTTACAAATTAGTATGGTAATTGACATCTGAGAGCTAACCCCTGTCTTTTCCCTACAAGATACAAAGATTTAATCAAAAGTTTAATATTTGAAATTAAGTCCCAAATCTAGCCACATAACACCGTGAGGTCAGAGAATCCACTTTTCCTCTCAGCCTGTTTCTCCTTCCACAGAATTGGGCTAATACTTTATGATGTTGGTGTGAGGCTTACATGAGATAGAGAACTAGTTTGTAAAATATAAAGTGCTACATTAATGTTATAGTAAAATTAATCCAAGAACTACTCACCCTACTTTGTTAGAGAAGAGCTAATGATTTGGTTTACAGAATTTTTCAGGTTTGGATTTCTATGCAAACTTTCTCCATAATTATAGAACTCTATCACTTACAAATATGTAGCTAATTGTAATTGTTAGCATATTTAATGTGTATTTGTATTAGCAACTCTTCTTAACATTTTGTCAAAGGGGTTATGCACTGTAACCAAATAAATCTCTTGAGTCTTTAGTTGATTTAAAAGAATTTTTTTTTGTTATGGCCTTTTTTCTTTTGCAAAGTACAAACTGTAATTTCAGAAGTTATTTACACACACACACACAAAAAAAAGGGAAAAAATTATGCGAACACTAAGGGGAACATTCCTGACTCCTAGGACACAGTATTCTCATCTGAGGGCATCCCCTTGGCCTGTCCCCCATTTCTGTTCAAGTTAAGAGTTACCAGGATAAATTTCTCCTCAACCTGGAGTGAACATTTGGCTCCATGGAGCCCCCATGTAGGTATGTCACGCTGAAGGGTATTTCTTTGCACTGTGCATCTCATCTGCACTGTTTGTCTACAAGAGGAGTCCTTGTTTTGAGTCCCAATTCTTCAAAACCCTGCTTGCGACCTACAGCCACCAAGTCCCATAGTGTTAGGCCTGGAATACACTAAGCTCATATTACCTTCCTGCTGTGATAATGAAAAGCTATGACCAACAAGAAGGCAGATTAAGAAAAACTGCGCTGTGAAATGCTTCCTTTGAAGAGCACTAAACTACCCTACGTGAAACTAAAGGGAGTTACTTAATCTCTGTATGCCTCAGTCTCCTCAACAGTAAAATGATGAATACATTTCATAAGGATGACAGGCTTAAATGAAAGTGTTTGTAAAGAGGACCATGTCCACTATGCGTTGTGTTAATTAAACACTAACTTTAAAACTTGTAACTTTCAGCTTTAAATCAAGTGATCTACTATAGCAGATCTCCCCAGTAACTTCAGTCTAACCGTAAGCCTCTGATGACAACCAAGAGAACCTAGATACTGCAAGGGCCACTGGGTTTTCTCTTGGCCCCATCCTCTCAGGCTTCTAGTTCCTGATCTCATGGTCTTAGATGGAGTCCTTCTGACCAATATATTCAGTCATTTCAAAAATTCTTGGAGCATGAGTAAGACTGGGTGTGTGTTTGGGTTGAAGGAAGGGATAAGTGACAAGAAAGAGTGTGTGTGTGTGAGTGAGTGTGTGTGTGTGTGTGTTTTGAAGTGACAACTAAGGATGGCTGAAGACGAAGTCAGCTCTGTGGTAGATGGTGTAGGGAAAAGGAACCCAATTTTGTACACAGAAAAACTGAATTGAATGAAACACTACATTATGCAGGACCTGATTTCTTAAAAAAAAAAAAAAATTGAAGAATGTCAAGATGGTTTTCTAGGATCTGACCCACTTCCCCAGAAACTTGCTAAATTAGAGACCAGTCCTTTCCTATCCACTGTCAGCAGCCAGATAGACCCAGTAGCTTAAAAATAGAGGGAAGGAACTTCCCTGGCGGTCCAGTGGTTAAGACTCCACGCTCCCAATACAGGGGCCCCGGGTTCGATTCCTAGTCAGGGAACTAGATCCCACATGCCACAACAAAGAACCCCCATGCTGCAACTAAGAGCCCGCATGCTGCAAGTGAAAAAAGATCTCATGTGCTGCAATGAGGATTCCACACACAGCAATGAAGATCCCACATGCTGCAACTAAGACCCGGCGCAGCCAAATAAATAAATATTTTTAAAAAAATAAAATAAAGAGAAAAGAAATAGAGGAATAAGAAGAAAAAAAGTGAAGTCAGGGGATTAAAGAATGTATAGAAAACATGGAGTATTAGAATTTCCCCCAAAATAGAGATGAGCAGGGCTTTGTTCAAAGTAGGTGGGGAAACCTGAAGAGGAAAAAAGCTTGTAGAAAATAGAGCCCATAAATGGGCAGCACTCAAAAAAGCTGACCCATTATGTGGTTCTCCACTTACAATGACCAGAAAACAGTGAAACCAACTGATGAAACTTGCACATAAGCTTTCCACTTTATATTTCAAATTCTCTTATACGCAATGAGTATAAAGAAATAATATACACATAAAAGGTTTGCTGTTGTTGTTGTTATTACTATTGTATTTTATCTAATCTAAGTGTTCCAGTATTAGTCTTCAGCTGGCTAACGTACATATTCCTAAGCACTTAAGTAATGATTTATTTTAGGTGGATTTCTCAACTATCATCCCAAAGATGTCTTCTCTATCTTGGATCACTCTTCCACCCTTCTTTGCAAAGCTCAGGGGTTTCCCAGATCACTAGCACTTAACACACTGTATACTAATTTGTTTTAGTGTGTGAATGATTGCCCTAGAGGAAGTGGTACCCATGAGGGCCCATCCACCATCTTGCATTTCTGTATCCCACTCAATGATTACTGACTAATCACACCACTATCATTCCAAGTCCAATTGTAAAAACAGAAATAAGTTTAAATACAATAAACATTTCACTTTATACTGATAGGCTCAAAGAGGTGATTTTGGGTAAAGATTCATTATAGCAAACAAATGACTGGAAAGTTCTACATATAACTGAAGAGCTAGGGCAGTGACTCTCACCTTGGAAACTTGTTAAGGTGCAGGTTCCCAGGCTCCCACCCCCACCAAGGTTCTTATTCTGTAATGAAGCTGAGGAAACTACCTTTTTGCCAAGCTAACCAGGCAATCCAGATGCAAGTGGTTCATAAACTGACTCTGAGAAACAGTAGTTTATACCCAGTGCTGCTGTTGGTGTGGCAGCTGGGAATGATGCTCAGCAGAAATCCTGCAACATACATGTGTAATGTCTGTTTACACACCATTCACTCTGTGTAATGACAGGTTCTGCAATGTGGGCTGAGTGATGAGATGCCCTTATCATTGATCTCTTTGGGGGATAAGCAGCAATAAATTTCATGTCCCATTAACCTTCCCTGCCAAAAATATCCTAACCATCTCAATAAAATCCACCTGACTTGAAAGTTGCCCACTGAAACCAGCTATAACCAACCAATGACCTCGTACTATTTAGGCCTAACAGATCAGCTGCTACTTAGAGCAGTAGTTAGGGAGGGTCAAGTAGAAGGAATTCGGTGCAGTTCCTGACAAAAGAATGGATCGACTAAAGAAACAAGCATGAAATGTCGCTGCCATCCTATCTCACCCTCTCACCCCTGGGCTGTCAAGGCCTCACCAACCTTTATACCCAGTCTCCACTTAGGAAAATCCTACCCTTTCCCAAACGCTGACAGCTCAGCAATTTCTGACCCCTTTGCCCATGCTGAGCACATAGGAAAAGAACGCTGAAAAGGGTTGCACCCAAAAGCGATCCTTCTCCTCTGTTATCCCAAAGTACATTTTGTATCTCATAAAAGTGCTTTGCACTGTGCCCCGCGTCCATTATTTGCGTACATGTTGCCCTCTCTTCTAGATCATGAGCTCCTGTAGGGAAGAAATATCATTTTAAACTTTTCTGTATTCCACTCAGCTCAGGGCCTTGCTCACAGCTGCTTAAGTGGAATGGGAAAACGTATCCAAGTCTCCACTGACTTTGGAAATACAGCTTGTTCTGATGCAGGAGACTATCTGTACCTGGCATATGTGTATGTCCAGACCTGAGGGACTGTTTTCCAGGTTGACTTGTATGGACTAATTACAGACAGCTCAAACATCAATTTGGCTTTTCCTAAATTCTGCAGCTCAAGAAGGCAGTCTCCATATTCATTTTAACAAATTCCATCATTAAAAAAATATATATGAAAATTTGTCCTTTCCCTCTCTCCAGGCAGGTTTGGTATAATAACATGCAACTTTGCGATCCCTTAGAAATAACACTGCAGTAGTAGCCACCCCCAAAACTATAAATATTTTCCCTTTCTTTCAATATATTTAACCATGTATGAAATCTAAAATCTAATTGAATAAATTTATCTTCAAAAGGATGTTATCTATATTTGTCAAAACTGAAAATACACATACTCTTTGACCTATAGGATCACCTACAAGAATTTATATTATAGAACTACTAGCACACGTGGAGCATCATATGTTCAAGGTTACCAAATGAAGCATTATTTTAATAGCAAAAATTTTAAATCAACCATCAACAGGGTTCTAACTAAATAATGGTACATCTTTATTTAACACAAATACAATATTCAGTACAAACAGAATACTATATACTGAAAGAAGAGAAACAATGTATGTAACTTCTAAAACAGAAAGGAAAAAAGAAAATTAGGAAAATTGTATCAATCCAGTATATGGCCAGAAAGGAGAGAAAAGAATGCAAAGAAATGGTAATCACAGGAAGGGGTATATGAATGAAAATCTATTTCTTAAAAGACAGTAATTCCAAAACTGGATTTGAAAAGAAAATAACAGTTTTATGCTGTTTATAAAAGAAAGACTTAAAACATTAACAACATTTAAAAAGTTGAAAAGGGAAAGAAAAATGTATACCATATAAACACTATCAAAAATCGAATGTAAAAATAGAACCAGATTAAAGAAAAAATAGATTAAGGAAACCAGATTAAGGGGGAAAAGCATTATTAGGGATACAGAGGATCCTTATTTACTGATAAAAAAGAAACAATTTGCCACCAAGTTATAAAAATTCCAAACCAGAATATATAATGCTAACAAAATAGTGTCAAAATAAAATAAGCAAATATAAATTGTCAAATCCACAATCATTGTAGGAGAATATATTTAAGGCAGAGAAAACAAACAAACAAAAAGATTCCTATGTGCTTTTTTAAAGAGAAAACCTAAAATATAATAATATGAAAAGTTAAAAGGAATGGAAAAATATTTACAACTAACCTAAAGAAATCTCATGTAGAAGTATCGGTATTGACCAGAGGGCAGACAGCAGAAGCAAGAAGAACTACAATCCTGCAGCCTGTGGAACAAAAACCACACTCACAGAAAGACAGACAAGATGAAAAGGCAGAAGGCTATGTACCAGATGAAGGAACAAGATAAAACCCCAGAAAAACAATGAAAACGAAGTGGAGACAGGCAACCTTCCAGAAAAAGAATTCAGAATAATGATAGTGAAGATGATCCAGGACCTTAGAAAAATAATGGAGGCAAAGATCGAGAGGATGCAAGAAATGTTTAAAAAAGACCTACAAGAATTAAACAACAAACAGAGATGAACAATACAATAACTGAAATGAAAACTACACTAGAAGGAATGAATAGCAGAATAACTGAGGCAGCAGAACAGATAAATGACCCAGAAGACAGAATGGTAGAATTCACTATTGTGGAACAGAATAAAGAAAAAAGAATGAAAAGAAATGAAGACAGCCTAAGAGACCACTGGGACAACATTAAACGTAACAATATTCGCATTATAGGGGTCCCAGAAGGAGAAGAGAGAAAGAACCCGAGAAAATATTTAAAGAGATTATAGTCGAAAACTTCCCTAACGTGGGAAAGAAAATAGCCACCCAAGTCCAGGAAGCACAGAGAGTCCTATATAGGATAAACACAAGGAGAAACATGCTGAGACACATAGTAATCAAACTGGCAAAAATTAAAAACAAAGAAAAATTACTGAAAGCAGCAAGGGAAAAATGACAAATAACATACAAGGGAACTCCCATAAGGTTAACAGCTCTTTTCTCAGCAGAAACTCTACAAGCCAGAAGGGAGTAGCATGACATACTTAAAGTGATGAAAGGGAAGAACCTACAACCAAGATTACTCTACCCAGCAAGGATCTCATTCAGATTTGATGGAGAAATCAAAAGCTTTACAGACAAGCAAAAGCTAAGAGAATTCAGCTCCACCAAATCAGCTCTACAACAAATGCTAAAGGAACTTCTCTAAGTGGGAAACACAAGAGAAGAAAAGGACCTACAAAAACAAACCCAAAACAATTAAGAAAGTGTTCATAGGAACATACATATCGATAATTACCTTAAATGTGAATGGATTAAAGGCTCCAACCAAAAGACACAGGCTCGCTGAATGGATACAAAAACAAGACCCATATATATGCTGTCTACAAGAGACCCACTCCAGACCTAGGTACACATACAGACTGCAAGTGAGAGGATGGAAAAACATATTCCATGCAAATGGAAGTCAAAAGAAAGCTGGAGTAGCAATATTCATATCCGATAAAATAGACTTTAAAATAAAGAATGTTACAAGAGACAAGGAAGGACACTACATAATAATCAAGGGATCAACCACAAAGAAGATATAGCAATTATGAATATATATGCACCCAACATAGGAGCACCTCAATACATAAGGCAACTGCTAACAGCTATAAAAGAGGAAATTGACAGTAACACAATAGTAGTGGGGGACTTTAACACCTCACTTACACCAATGGACAGATCATCCTAACAGAAAATTAATAAGGAAACACAAGCTTTAAATGACACAATAGACCAGATACAGTTAATTGATATTTATAGGACATTCCATCCAAAACAAGATTACACTTTCTTCTAAGTGCGCACAGAACATTCTCCAGGATAGATAACATCTTGGGTCACAAATCAAGCCTCAGTAAATTTAAGAAAACTTAAATCATATCAAGCATCTTTTCTGACCACAAGGCTATGAGATTAGGAATCAATTACAAGGAAAAAAACGTAAAAAACACAAACACAAGGAGGCTAAACAATACGTTACTAAATAACCAAGAGATCACTGAAGAAATCAAAGAGGAAATCAAAAAATACCTAGAGACAAATGACAATGAAAACACGATGATCCAAAACCTATGGGATGCAGTAAAAGCAGTTCTAAGAGGGAAGTTTATAGCAATACAAGTCTACCTCAAGAAACAAGAAAAGTCTCAAATAAACAATCTAACCTAACACCTAAAGGAACTAGAGAAAGAAGAACAAACAAAACCAAAAGTTAGTAGGAGGAAAGAAATCATAAAGATCAGAGCAGAAATAAATGAAATAGAAACGAAGAAAACAATAGCAAAGATCAATAAAACTAAAAGCTGGTTCTTTGAGAAGGTAAACAAAATTAATAAACCATTAGCCAGACTCATCAAGAAAAACAGGGAGAGGACTCAAATCCATAAAATTAGAAGTGAAAAAGGAGAAGTTACAACAGACACTGCAGAAATACAAAGCATCCTAAGAGACTACTACAAGCAACTCTATGCCAATAAAATGGACAACCTGGACGAAATGGACAAATTCTTAGAAAGGTATAACCTTCCAAGACTGAACCAGGAAGAAATAGAAAATATGAACAGACCAATCACAAGTAATGAAATTGAAACTGATTAAAAATCTTCCAACAAACAAAAATCCATGCCCAGATGGCTTCACAGGTGAATTCTATCAAATATTTAGAGAAGAGCTAACACCCATCCTTCTCAAACTCTTCCAAAACACTGCAGAGGAAGGAACATTCCCAAACTCATTCTATGAGGCCACTGTCACCCTGATACCAAAACCAGACAAAGATACAAAAAAAAAGAAAATTATAGACCAATATCACTGATGAATATAGATGCAAAAATCCTCAACAAACTACTAGCAAACAGAATCCAACAACACATTAAAAGGATCATACACCATGATCAAGTGGGATTTATCCCAGGGATGCAAGGATTCTTCAATATACACATATCAATCAATGTGATACACCATATTAACAAATTGAAGAATAAAAACCATATGATCTTCTCAATAGATGCAGAAAAAGCTTTTGACAAAATTCAACACCCATTTATGATAAAAACTCTCCAGAAGGTGGGCATAGAGGGAAACTACCTCAACATAATAAAGGCCATATATGACAAACCCACAGCAAACATCATTCTCAATGGTGAAAAACTGAAACCATTTCCTCTAAGATCAGGAATAAGACAAGGATGTTCAGTCTCACCACTATTATTCAACACAGTTTTGGAAGTCCTAGCCACAGCAATCGGAGCAGAAAAAGAAATAAAAGGAATACAAATTGGAAAAGAAGAAGTAAAACTGTCACTGTTTGCAGATGACATGATACTATACATAGAGCATCCTAAAGATGTCACCAGAAAATTACTAGAGCTAATCAATGAATTTGGTAAAGTGGCAGGATACAAAATTAATGCACAGAAATCTCTTGCATTCCTATACACTAATGATGAAAAATCTGAAAGAGAAATTAAGGAAACACTCCCATTTACCATCGCAACAAAAAGAATAAAATACCTAGGAATAAACCTATCTAAGGAGACAAAAGACCTGTATGCAGAAAACAATAAGACACTGATGAAAGAAATTAAAGATGATACAAACAGATGGAGAGATATACCATGTTCTTGAATTGGAAGAATCAACATTGTGAAAATAACTATACTACCCAAAGCAATCTAGAGATTGAATGCAATCCCTATCAAATTACCAATGGCATTTTTTACAGAACTAGAACAAAAAATCTTAAAATTTGGACAGAGACACAAAAGACCCCGGATAGCCAAAGCAGTCTTGAGGGGGAAAAACGGAGCTGGAGGAATCAGACTTCCTGACTTCAGACTATACTACAAAGTACAGTAATCAAGACAAAATGGTACTGGCATAAAAACAGAGATATAGATCAATGGAACAGGATAGAAAGCCCAGAGATAAACCCACTGACCTATGGTCAACTAATCTAATGCAAAGGAGGCAAGGATATACAATGGAGAAAAGACAGTCTCTTCAGTAAGTGGTGCTGGGAAAACTGGACAGCAACATGTAAAGGAATGAATTTAGAACACTCCCTAACATCATACACAAAAATAAACTCAAAATGGATTAGAGACCTAAGTGTAAGACCAGACACTATAAATCTCTTAGAGGAAAACATAGGAAGTACCCTCTTTGACAAAAATCACAGCAAGATCTTTTTTGATCCACCTTCTAGAGTAATGGAAATAAAAACAAAAATAAACGAATGGGACCTAATGAAACTTAAAAGCTTCTGCAAAGCAAACTACAAACAAGAGGAAAAGAAAGCCCTCAGAATGGGAGAAAATATTTGCAAACGAATCAGCGGACAAAGGATTAATCTCCAAAATATATAAACAGCTCATGCAGCTCAATATCAAAAAAACAAACAACCCAATCCAAAAATGGGCAGAAGACTTAAATAGACATTTCTCCAAAGAAGACATACAGATGACCAAGAAGCACATGAAAAGCTGCTCAACATCACTAATTATTAGAGAAATGCAAGTCAAAACTACAATGAGGTATCACCTCACACCAGTTAGAATGGGCATCATCAGAAAATCTACAAACAACAAATGCTGGAGAGGGTGTGGAGAAAAGAGAACCCTCTTGCACTGTTGGTGGGAATGTAAGTTGATACAGCCACTGTGGAGAACAGTATGGAGGTTCCTTAAAAAACTAAAAATAGAGCTACCATATGACCCAGCAATCCCACTCCTGGGCATATACCCAGAGAAAACCATAATTCAAAAAGACACATGCACCCCAATGTTCATTGCAGCGCTATTTACAATAGCCAGGTCATGGAAGCAACCTAAATGTCCATCGACATATGAATGGATAAAGAAGATGTGGTATATATAGACAATGGAATATTGCTCAGCCATAAAAAGGAACGAAATTGGGTCATTTGTAGAGATGTGGATGGATCTAGAGACTGTCATACAGAGTGAAGTAAGTCAGAAAGAGAAAAACAAATATCATATATTAACGCATATATGTGGAACCTAGAAAAATGGTACAGATGAACCTATTTTCAGGGCAGAAATACAGACACAGATGTAGAGAACAAACGTATGGACACCAAGGGGGGAAAGTGGCGGGTGGTGGTGGTGGTGGGATCAATTGGGAGATTGGGATTGACATGTATACACTAATATGTATAAAATGGATAACTAATAAGAACCTTCTGTATAAAAAGAAAATAAAATTCAAACAAAAAAAGAAGTATTGGTATCAGAAAAAGATTTTCAGACTAGCACTCAGAAGTTGACATGCTGATCCAACAACCATCACAATTTTGAAATAAGAATTCACCATACCATAAATTAAAATGTGTTATAAAGCTGTAATAATTAAAACTGTGTGACAGTGGTGCAGGGATACACAAATGAACAAGCAAGGTGCACCCAGGCATTTAAAGGAATCTGATACATGTGTGATATAACCTCTAAGAGTAGGAAGAAAATAAATGGTACAGAATAACTGACTATCCATGTGGAGGTGGCGAGGATTCAAAATTAGATCCCTTCCCTCACTCTATATGCAAAATTAAATGTCAAATAAGTGACACAATTAAATATGAAAAGACTTTAAAATGTTAAAAAATACAAAAGAATACCTTATAACTTCAAGTTAGGGAAGGCTTTTTAAGATTTCCTAAACACATATAAATCATAAAGAAAAAGATGAGTAATTCTGACCACACAGAGACAGCATCAACAAAGTTAAAAGATAAGCCAGGCTAAAGATATCTGCAGTGACAAAGGTTTTCTGAAAATATAAAGCACTCGTATTAAAAGGAACAAAGAGGGGACTTCCCTGGTGGTGCAGTCGTTAAGAATCTGCCTGCCAGTGCAGGGGACATGGGTTCGAGCCCTGGCCGGGGAAGATCCCACATGTCATACAGCAACTAAGCCCGTGTGCCACAACTACTGACCCTGCACTCTAGAGCCCACGAGCCACAACTACTGAGCCCACGTGCCACAACTACTGCGGCTTGCTTGCCTAGAGCCTGTGCCCCTCAACAAAGAGAAGCCACAGCAAAGAGAAGCCCACGCACCACCACAAAGAGTAGCCCCCGCTCGCCGCAACTAGAGAAAGTCCGTGCCCAGCAATGAAGACCCAACGCAGCCAATAAATAAATAATTTTATTAAAAGAAATAATAAAAAAAATAAAAGGATCAAAGATCCAATAAAAAAATAAATAAATGGGGCAAAGCCTTAAACTGGTAACTCACAGAAGAGGAAATCTTATTGGATACTAAACAAAGGGAGAAATGCTCATTGTCACTATATGCTCAGTATTAAACAAATTAATTTAATTAGATAGGATCATGCATATCCAACCGACCAAATATTTGAATGTCTGACAATGACAAGTATTTGCGAGGGAGTAGGGAAACAGGAACTATCAGACTAATAGGGAGTAAACTGGTACAACTATTGTGGTGACTAACAATATTTAGTAGAGTTGAAGATGCATGTTCTACTTCTAGGTATGTACCCTAGAGATACTGTCAAAGGTGTACACAAAGAAACATAAACAAGAGTATTTTCTGCAGTACTGTTTATACTACTAAAAAGTCAAGACCAACCTCAATGGTCAATAAGAGAATGAACTAATTGTGGGATTAATCATACAAATGGGATACTATATACTCCTACAGGTATTAACCAGCTCAGCACAAGTACTAGCTCTACATGTATCAACATGTTAAATGTGAACACACAATACTGAGCAACGGAAGCAAATTTCAAAAGGATATGCATATCATGAAACCAATTATGCTTAGTATAAAATACAGAGAATAATATACATTGCAAATCATGAATGGTAAGGATATGCACAAAAAAAGGACAGTAGTTCTTCTTGGAAATGACATGAGGAAAACTTTCAATGGATAGAAAGCTTTTTCTTTATTTAAAAACGAAAGGAAGAAGGTTAACAGTGGTTAATTTGGATAGTGGCTATATGTCAACATTCTTGGTTGCAAACAAGATCTGCTCTACTAGTTCAAGAAAAAAAAAAAGGCTCACAAGGCTCAGAGATCAGGTTACTGGACTCAAAGAAATGCCCATTATTACAGCACAGAGCAGCAGCAGGGAGAAAACCACTGAGCACAGCCCCACACCTTGTACCACGACACGGGACCCTCCGCCGCTGCTGCCTTAAAAGCCACATGTCACTGTTCCCCTCAACAAACTGGATCCCATGTGCCATGGTCTTCACAGCATCACTTTCAAATTTCACACAGATGTATCTAACTAGTGAGCCTAGGATGCCTCTCTGGGCCCTGACTGCAAGGAAGGTTTGGAAACTAAGTTTCACTCTCCACTTGGTAAGATACATAAAGGGTGAAGTCATCAAACAGTGGATGTTCAAGCAGGGCTAGGTGCCCAAAAAGCATGAAAAATGTCCATCCAAATAAGGGTTTGTTAAATTATTTTTTGTAAGCTCAAAATATTTCACAATTTTTTAAAAGAAAAAGAAATTCAAAGTATAAATCCACGGACAACAAAGGGGATGGGAGAGGAAAACAGCAGCAGACAAGAAATTTCGCCCAGTTGCTAAAAGATGGACAGTGGAGTGACCAATGCAACAGTAGAGGATGTCACCGCCTAGAATACATGCAGGAGTCCAACAGAAGACAGCCAACCTGCCCAGTTGGCCTGGAGAAGCTCAAAGATGGTGGAAGACAGAAGACAGAAGAGGGGCTAAAGAGAATGGGATCAACTAAAGGTCTATATACAAACCAGTTGATCTCTACTCCATACCCCCTACCTCCAAATACAGAAGGGCCTGAATCCAGATATTTGCCCACAGGTAAGATACTGGAGGAATCTCATAAAATAAAAGAATAGTCTGGGGAGAACGAGAATAGTCATTATAGAAACCAGTCACCAAGACTGACAATCTCTTCATTCTAGCATTAGAAAATCCCCATCATAACAGCCAGCTTCATCTACTTATCTTGAGAAGCCAAACCTCGTCCATACCACAGAGCTACCACTCAACCTCCCTACAGCCACATTATCAACTAAAACTAACAACCAACAATCGCTAGATTTGAAAAAAAAAAAAAAAAAAAGCCTGAAACATGAAAGACTGAGATAAGCAAAAAATCCAACTCTAGAGGAACAAGATCATTCAGGGACTAGGAAATAGATGAATGAACAAATCAATGACTATAACTCTATTAGTATGTTCAGAAAGATTCATAAATACATACTATAACTGTTAAACATGAACAAGAGAGTGGTACATAAGAGCACGTCAGTGAAAGCACCTGGGTCCAAATTCCAGCTTTGCTACTTGCCAGTTCTATGCTCCCCAGTTTCCTCATTTACAAAATGGAAACACCTTCTCAACAGGTTGTTGTGAGGATTAAATAAGAGACTCCATGTGAAAAGCTCAGCACGATGGCCAGTAGGAAATACTCAGTTACTCAGTAAATAGTCAGTTAATCCATCCACAAACACTTGCCACTTGCCACAATGTTGTTTACTGCATCACTGTTGACAACAGTGAAAAATGGAAACTAGGATGGTCCTATTTATGTTTGTAAAAGATGTCATTTGTATTTGTGCATATATGTTTATACATGTACAAAAAAGGACTGAAAGGAGAAAACATGCCAAAGTGTTACATTCGGGGAGAGGAGGAGACAGGGTTGTTTCTGTGTAAAATTTTTATTGTGTTATCCTTTAGAAAAAGGAAAAAGTAAACATCAGTATACATCTTAGGGAGAAAAAGACAAAAAGCACACACAAACATTACATAGAAAACTTTTATTTTAATTTACTATACATATCTAAATTTGAGGAAGTTACTAGGCAGATGCACTTTCCTCTGTAGGCTGAGTTTGATCTTCAGGTACCTGTAAAAACATAAATAGCTTTACTTTTCTAATAAACACTTTTAGTTTTACCCTTCACCCACCATTTAAAATCACTGCACAGCCTTTCTCTTATAATGACCCTGTCTTTGTCTTTCTCGTTCAATAGTAATTATTATAGAAAGTTAAGTAGAAAGAGAAGAAAACTTACAAGACCAAGTTCCCAATATAAATTACCAAGTACAACAATTCCATTAAAAATACAACCTGAGGCATATATCTAGGCTTCTCAAGATGGTCATTTTATTTTTCATCTATAAAATGAAATCATTAGTTTAAGAAAAATATCAGCAGTGCTGCAACAAGGTATTTTAAATCAATCTATTTTGTTGAAAAAAATCAATAATTCTACTTTGAATATAGTATAATACAGGTTTAGTAGAAACAGATATCTGTATGTTAATATTTCTATTATATGTCACTCAGACATAGCAAACAAACAGAGCTAAACTGTATCCCTCATCACCCCCAAAACCTGCCCTACTTCCTGCATTATCTATTTCAGTGAAGGGCTCTATCCAGGTGCCCAAGCCTGGCATGAGAGAATCCACAGTTCTCTTACCTGCATATTTAATCAACAGTCCTATCAGTCCCACCTAAGTAACTCTCACAGCCATTTTCACTGCCCTGCCGGAACTTCAGGATCTCATCATCTACTATGGCTTAAGTCACAGTTATCTTCCATGCTGCCCCCAGAATGAGCTTTTACACAGGAATAGTTTACCAATAGGTCACTTCCTTATTCAAATTCTCCAGTTACCTCCAATCACCTTCAGGAGGGGAATGCAAATTCCAAATCATGGAAGACAAGCCCCTCATATTCTATTTCCAACAAACTAATCTGGACTCATCACCCACCCTACGTGTGACTGTACATCCAGATTCATCTTACATTCACCACACACTCCATTCCTCCACACCTCTTAGGCGAGTAGCTTAAAACCAGCTTAAGAAACATCAACTCCTGGGAAGCTTCCTTAACCAACCCCTCCCAGCTTGGTGTGGGTCCTTCTCTTCTTTATGCCAGAGCCCCACATGTACACCTGAATTGTCTGCTTCTAAGTCTAGTTATCCTGTTCAAGTAACTTCCTTGAGGACAGCAAGAAGATTGTGTTCATTACTGTACCCACTGTTGCTGGCACATAACAAACATTCAATAAGTCTGTGTAGTTAAATCAATGAACCATATGTTTAACCTACTCCCTTTAGACGAGCAAACAAACAGTGGAAGAAGGAAACTGAACCAAAATAAATGTTGCAAAAACAGCTACTCACTGATTTCTACTAGATACTACTCTAGGTTTCTGTCTCTACTATTTTTCTACATTTCTTATAGACTCATTTTTTTCTCTAGTTTCTTAATCTAAAATGGACATTGTGACCAACCAAAGAGACAAAGTTACTCTCCCTATTCAAAAACACTTTCTTCTCATGAGAAAAAGAAAATTTATATCACCTTTACACAAAAACATTATAGCTAAGTGCCTAAATAGTGAATTCTATCTGTAAAGTCATTGATAAAGACTAGGTTTACACATCATCAGGCAAAATAATCAATAAAAATGTATTGGGTAAACCCCCGTATGCCGAGTGCTGTGTTCAAACTCTGGCATTACACATAGTATACACATTACACAACGAACCCTGAATGGGTTAACACAATGTAAATGTACCAGCAAAAATAATCAGAAAACAATATGAGGAGGGATACAATCAAGCAGAGATTGCAGAGATGGATATTTGTTCAGAGGTTACTCTGAGAATGTTACATGGAGAATGTAAGATTTGAACAAGGTCTTGCAGAATGAGTAGGATGTAAACAGACAGGAGGAGGATGGGAAACAGAGTCTAGACATAACTGTCATAAAGAAACAAACTTGAGCATAAGTTTGAGTTAACAATATGCAATACGTATTTGAAAGTTGCTAAGGGAGGAGATTTTACACCTTCTCACCATAAAAAAAAAGCTAACTCTCTGAGATCATGGATGTGTTAACTAACCTTATTGTGTTAAACATTTTGCGATATATAGATATAACAAATCATTACACAGTATATCTTAAAATTACACAATGCTGTATGGCAACTGTATTTCAATAACGCTGGAAAAAAATGAAGTGACAGAAGAAGGTAAACTAAAACAAAGAAACAAGAAAGTAAGTTTGATGTGTACTTGTAAGCTTGACTAGAGTGGAAACTTAGGGTAATGAGGAAGGGTTCATGAGGCCAGGTTACACAGGAGAGCTATCAGATAATGTAAGTAAAAAGTTAACACTTAGTCTCTGAAAGAGTGAACAGGGATGATCGTGGTCAAGAAATATAATCATTCCTATTTGTGAAATCCAGATGCTAGTGACACAGAATAAACGACAGTAGCACAAGTATTCAAATTTGGTTCTTCAGGACATTTGCATATTTAATATGTCAACTGTCGAGGCAGCTTTAACTCATATCTGGCAAATCTTTAAATGTTCATTAAGTTTACCAAAAAATTATCAAGACCTAATTAACACCATTACAACCATTAAGAACTACAACTACTATACAGTAATATTCTTATTTTTCTTCAAGTTCTACAATATCATTCCCATGATACTAACAAATAAAAATGAAAAGAATTGCCAAATAACAACTTTTCTCTTGCCAAAATACTAACAGGGTCAACAACCACAATACCGCTTTAGCTATTTAGACAACTAATTACTTTTTTCTTTCTTTCTCTTTTCTTTTTTCTTTATTATTTTGTTGTTGTGGTAGTAGTGGTTGCTTAATTTCAAGGAAAATTTCTTCATAGAAATGTACTCACCTGTTGTCAAAAACACCATTTTCCGAGACCTTTCCAATAGTTTATTCCATATCGTAAAATGTGCCTTGAGAAGAAAAGATTTACTATGAGTTATATAAAGCACAAAAGTTACAATAGAAGAGGCTGAGTCTTTACATAGGTTTTAAACAAAACAAATACATAAAAAGTTAGGCAGTACTAATGAGGCGAAGTGGTTCCAAAAGTGAGTTCAAGTAGGGAAAAAGGGTACATACTATACAGAGCAGCTGCTTTGTTTAGCATTTAAGAAAAGAAGACTTAAGGACTGAATATGCCATTCTTCCTCTTTGTCCTTCTTAATCATTACCACCGTAGAACACGTTCCTTCTAATGGGAAGCAAAAATCTGTCCCACTTTTCCACCCGTTCTTTTCTTAAATAGCCAATTCCAACATGCTAGTGGTCATTCTTCAAATCACAAGCAAGCACAAGGAAAGGTTCATTAAGAATCAACTGTGACGCAAGAGGGAGGGGATGTGGGGATATATGTGTACGTATAGCTGATTCACTTTGTTATACAGCAGAAACTAACACAACATTGTAAAACAATTATACTCCAATAAAGATGTTAAAAAAAAAAACAACTGTGACATCTCACACTGAAAGAGCAGACCTAGAGGATTTAGTAAATTACCCTAAAGAACAAGTAAAAACTAATGAAGACAACAGTAAAGTTATAGAACCACTTTCCTTAATTCTTAACAATCTTATGTAGCAGAGGATTATCAGAATGCATAAATGAAAAACGCAAGGTGCAAAACGACCACATCAATGTTACTAACTCAGTTGAAGGTGATACTGAGGGACATGGGTGGGTCAGGGACTATTTCAAACTGGATGAGCTGGTAAAATCTGTAATAAAAGGTAAAATTACTAAATATGTACATGCAAACCTTCTGGAGGAAGAGCAGCATGGTATGTTAAAGGGAAAACCATACCTGGCTCAGGCAGAATGAGCAGCGGGTGGGAGACTTTAAGGTGTGAGTGGAATATAACGGGTAACGGAGAAAGCGGTATGAGATGCAGTCAGAGAGAGAGAGGCAGGAGCCACACAACGTAGGGCTTTGTGAGACAGAGTGAAGGGCTGGCATTTGTTCATGAGAAGCCACTGGAACGTCTGGGGCGGAGGAACTGCATGATCTGATTTGTATATTAAAAGCTTCGTTTTGGCTACTCAGCAGAGAATGTGCTGTAGGGGGCAAGAATGAAAGCAAAGAAGGGGAGTGAAGAGAAAGAGCAACAGGGATGAGGGAAGCAGTAGTGGATGAGCTGCTATGCCGTGGATGCATTCGGAATATGTTTTAGGGTTAAGAGTTGAAAGGACTTGCTGGTGGATGGGATGTGGCATGGCTATGAGGGAAACAGAGAATCAAGGATTACCTCAAACAGCCGGCTAGACGACAGTATCATTCACTGAAATGGAAAAAGCTAGGAAAGGAAGGTGTGTGGAAAAAACATGTAAAGGACACGTATGGTAAAAACTAAAAAATGCTGATGAAAGGGATGAAAGAAGATTTAAATAAATGAAAAGATGTATTGTGTTCATAGATTGGAAGGCTCAATGCAGTAAAGACATCAATTCTCCCCAAACTGGTATACAGGTTTAAAAAAATTTCTATCAAAATCCCAGCAAAGGAGAACCATTGAAGATGGCGGAGAAGTAAGACGCGGAGATCACCTTCCTCCCCACAAATACATCAGAAATACATCTACATGTGGAACAACTCCTACAGAACACCTACTGAATGCTGGCAGAAGACCTCAGACTTCCCAAAAGACAAGAAACTCCCCACGTACCGGGGTAGGGCAAAAGAAAAAAGAAAATCACAGCAAGATTTATTGATAGAAAAAAGATTACCCTAAAGTTAAATGGAAAGGCAATGGATCTAGAATAGCTAAAACAATTTTTATAACAAATAATAACATGGGAGGAATTATTCTACCTCATTTTAAGACCTATTAAAGCTACAGTAATCAAGATTGTGTGATATCTGGAAGAGAGACACATAAATCAATGGAACACAATTGAGAACCCAGAAATAGACCCACACATATACGACCACTGATTTTTAACAACAGTACAAAAGCAACTCAACAAAGGAAGGATAGCCTTTTCAACAAATGGTACTGGAGAAATTTGACAAGTATAGGGAAAAAGAAAACAAGGAACCTCATCCTAAATCTCACACCTTATACAAAATTTAACTCAAAATAAACTACAAACTTAAATATAAAACTTTTAGGAAGAACAATAGGGGAGAATCTTTGGGATCTAGGGCTGGGCATTTAATTCTTAGAATTGACACCAAAAGTATGATCCATAAAGGGAAAAACTGATAACCGGACTTCATCAAAATTAAAAACTGCTACCTGTAAAAACCTGTTAAGAGGATGAAAAGACAAGCTACAGACAGAAAGAAAATATTTGCAAACTACATATCTAGCAAAGAACTAGTATCCAGAATATCAAAAAAAAAAAAAAACTCTCAAAACAACAGTAAAAAAGCAAACAATCCAATTAGAATGTGGGCAAAAGAGAAAAACAGACATTTCATCAAAAAAAGATACAGATGGCAAGTAAGCCCATGAAAAGATGTTCAACATAACTGGCCAGTAGGGAAATGCAAATTAAAATTAAATAAGAAACCACTACAAACCCATCAGAATAGCTAAAATAAAAATTACTGACAACATCAAGTGCTGACAAGGATTAGAAAAACTGATTATTCACACACTGCTGGTGGGAACAGAAACTGGAACTTAGCTTTGGTAGTTTCTAAAAAAACTAAACATGCCCCTGCCATATGACCCAGCAATTGCACTCCTGGGCATTTATCCCAAAGAAATGAAAACATTTATTCACAAAAACCTACACACCAATGTTTACTGCAGCTTTATTCAGAATAGCTTTATTCAAAGTAGCCAGAAGCAACCCAAATATCCTTTAACAAGTGAACGGCTAAACAAACTGGGGTATAGCCACACCAAGGAATACCACTCAGCAATTAAAAGGAACAAACAATTTTTTTTTCTGTTTGTTTTGTTTTGTTTTGTTTTTAATTTATTTATTTATTTTTATTTTTGGCTGCCTTGGGTCTTTGTTGCTGCACATGGGCGTTCTCTAGCTGTGGTGAGCAGGGGCCACTCTTCGTTGCAGTGCGCGTGCTTCTCATTGGGTGGCTTCTCTTGTTGCAGAGCACAGGCTCTAGGTGCACGAGCTTCAGTAGCTGTGGCACTCGGGCTCCGTAGTTGTGGCTCGTGGGATCTAGAGTGCAGGCTCAGTAGTTGTGGCGCATGGGCTTAGTTGCTCCGCGGCATGTGGGATCTTCCCAGACCAGGGATCGAACCTGTGTCCCTTGCACTGGCAGGCGGATTCTTAACCACTGTGCCACCAGGGAAGCCCAACAGGAACAAACTATTGATATATTGATACATGCAACAATTTAGATGAATCTCCAGAGAATTACACTGAGTGAAAAAACCCAATCCCAAAAGATCACAATAGTGAATGATCCCATTCATATGACATTCTTGAAATGACAAAATTATAGAAATGGAGAACAAATGAGAAGTTACCAGAAGCAAGGAGGTGGGGGCGGAGCAGAGGGGAGTGGGTGTGAGTGGCTGTGGCTATCAAAGGCCAACATGAGGGATCCTTGTGAAGGAATTGCTCTGTATCTTCACTGTATCAATGTCCATACTCTGGCTGTGATAGTGTGCTATAGTTTTGCAAGATGTTACCATTGGAAAAACTGGGTAGAGGCACTTGGGATCTCTCTGTATTATTTCTTAGGACTGCATATAAATCTACAATTATCTCAAAATCAGAACTTTAATTAAAAAATAGAAGCATTAGCAAGGGGTGGGAGTAATATGGAAAATGATATGGAATAGGTCCTCAAAATAGATTAGGGAAAAGAACGTGCCAAATGTTAAGGCCAAAAGGCACCCCTGAAGGTCCTATCAATATGTGCTCCGTTACCCCTCACTGCACCCTCCTCTATACTAATTTGAAGTATTAAAAATACTATCTCGGACTTCCCTGGTGGCGCAGTCGTTAAGAATCCGCCTGCCAATGCAGGAGACACAGGTTCGAGACCTGGTCCAGGAAGGTCCCACATGTCACGGAGCAACTAAGCCCGTGTGCCACAACTACTGAGCCTGCGCTCTAGAGCCCACGAGCCACAACGACTGAGCCCACCTGCCACAACTACTGAAGTCCGTGCACCTAGAGCCCGTGCTCCACAGCGAGAGAGGCCACCGTAATGAGAAGCCCACACACCACAACAAAGAGTAGCCTCCGCTCGCCACAACTAGAGAAAGCCCACGCGCAGCAACGAAGACCCAATGCAGGCAAGAATAAATAAATAAATAAATGTATAAAAAAAAGAAAAACTATCTCAATTTGACTTAATTTTTTCAACTAATACTTCTTTTGTAAATTATCTGTTTACATCCTGGGTAAAATTATTTTTAATCATAAACCCAAGTTGACAAAATATTAGTGTTACACAACTTAATGAAAATTAAAATCTATGTCCTTCAAATTGGTATAAAATCAAGACCAGAATCACACCCACACCCAAACTGAATGACCTGAAACTTTAAGCTTTACTTACTCTTAAGTGCACAGGTAAAGAGAGACCCTGGAATCTTCGTACAAGACTCGACTGGGTGGCTTGAAGATTATGAACCGCTGACACTTCGTACTGGAAACAAATACTTGTTCTTGGAATAAGAGGGCCCTCACTCACATCAATGAAGTCACCAAATCTGATTTGATTTAAAAAATAAACAAATAAAACCTCAAAATCAAATCACTTACAATAGTTAAAAAAAATCTATTCATTCTTTTTGCCACTACATCCCTAATCAAGAACAATCTATGTGGATCAATTCCATCTCTAATAGCCCCCGACACAAGAATCTCAAGTGATGAGACTAAAATTTTAGAAATTAAAATCAATGAATCCGGGCTTCCTTGGTGGCACAGTGGTTGAGAGTCCGCCTGCCAATGCAGGGGACACGGGTTCGTGCCCCGGTCCGGGAAGATCCCACATGCCACAGAACGGCTGGGCCCGTGAGCCATGGCCGCTGAGCCTGCACGTCCGGAGCCTGTGCTCCGCAACGGAAGAGGCCACAACAGTGAGAGGCCCGCGTACCACAAAAAAAAAAAAAAAAAAAAAAAAAAATGAATCCTTTTCTTACTTAGCATTAATATAATTTTAAAGATTTTTAAATATTTTTTTAATTAATTATTTGGCTGCTTTGGGTCTCTGTTGCTGCGTACAGGCTTTCTCTAGTTGCGGCGAGCAGGGCTACTCTTCATTGCAGTGAGCGGTTTTCTCACTGCGGTGGCTTCTTCTGTTGTGGAGCACAGGCTCTAGGTGCACGGGCTTCAGTAGTTGTGGCTTGTGGGCTCTAGAGCACAGGCTCAGTAGTTGTGGCACACGGGCTTAGTTGCTCCACGGCATGTGGGATCTTCCTGAACCAGGGCTGGAACCTGTGTCCCCTGCATTGGCAGGCAGATTCTTAACCACTGCACCACCAAGGAAGTCCCTTAAAGATTTTTAAGATCACTGAACACATCATGCTATCAAGTGGATCCAATGTCTAAAACTGATATCCTATCACCTTATAACAACTAACTGCAACAGAGTTTAGAATTTAGCATGTAAGACAGCTTCCTAGAGGAAAAAATTTAAATCTGAGTCAAGAAAACATTAAGTTGAGAAAACAGATACAGGCCGTGAAGCCACTTTTGCATAATGCATTCTTACCTCTCTCATTCCAGCATCAGAAAGCACACTGTGATATAACTTCCTTATATGTAACGTAAGTAGTAACTAATTAGGCAGTATTCATGTTTCTATATACATATGAATCATGTTCATTTCATAACAATGAGTATTTTGCCCAATTTCAAAATTAACTCTAAAAATTACATTTTCTTACAATGGTTTCCAACTCTTTCAGAAATAGAAATAACAAACAATAAAATGAGGAACAGAAACCACAACTGTTCCTGAAAATGACTTAAAGCTTCCAATTACACCACAGCAAAAAATTGAACAAAGCAGTAAAAAGTAAGGTAATAAGACCAACAAATTAAGGTACAAATCTTTTCCAGTCATACACCAGTCAGGTAACAATAAAACTAAACCTTCCTATAAATTAGCATAGCAGTCAATTTTTATATGTTTACTTACCTGTGTAGCTTGACTATTCTCTCAGGGTTCTGAGATGACTTCTCTTCTATGAAATCTAATTTGTACCTAAAAAGCAGCAAAGAAACAAATGTTTTAATCCTAAATGTACAAAAAGGTGTTTAAAGCCACTTCCCTTTCTCTTCCTCTTCAGCCGTAATTTTTGCAAGAGGGGTTTACACTTGGAGCCTCCCCTTCCTCACTTCCCATTCACACCTCACTTCCTTCAATCTGGCCACAGCTTCACAACTCCACCAAACTGTTCTCCTTGGTGCCAACCTAATGGACACTCTTTAGTCCTTATTTCCACTGCTCACCTCCACTTCTCAAAGTGTTCTTTTCCACCGGCTTCTGTGGCATTCCCTACTGCTTGTTATTTTAACTCTCTGGTCACCCTTCTCTTTCCCTGCCCTTCAAGGGTTCTGTCCATAAACTCTTTTCACTCTAAGCATCCTCTCTGGGCTAGCTCCTTGATTTGCACAGTTTTAATTACTACTTATGTGTTTATACCTTCTACACCTCTGCTTCCAATCCACATACCTCTTCTGAGCCCCAAACTGTATATCCAAAACACTCCAGACATCCACCAGGGTGTCTACAAGCATCTTACACTCCCAAGTTCTCAAACTGAACAAAAACTTACCCTCTCTTTTCTCACCAAATTTATTCTTATTCCTGAATTCCCTAGTTTAATAAATGACACCACCAACTACCCGCAGCTCCAAGTGAAAAACTTCAGAGATTTCCTTGATTCCTGTTTCTCCCACCACATTCCCTCCATCCAATTCATTACCAAGTCACATCAATTCTACTGCCTAAATGTCTCTCAAATCCACTAGGGTCTGTCAGTATAATGAATAGTACAGATGGAACTGCACAGCCCAGGTTCAAATCATGACCTTACCACTTACTATTAAGAGCCTTGCCTATTTACCCCAGAATGCTAAACAAACATTACACATGTGTGGCAAGGTTGGGAAGCGTCAGTTTGTGCAAAAACATCCGCTTACTGCCACACCCCTTCTTCCAGAGCCCTGATGATTACTGAGGGAGCCAATTCCCTTGAATACTTGTTCCTCTTGACCCACTTCTAAGAGAAACTCCTGTCCCCTGGGAGGCAAAACCACTGAAAGTTCCCCCTACAGGAGAAAGGCCCCATCACTGATCCACCTTCAACCTCCAAAATTCTGTCTCCTCAAACTTGCCCCTAGATGATCTCCCACCTCCCTTTACACATTCACCTAAAGTTACCAAAGTCCTACAAGCCTCTCCTAGACTTTGACAGTTGAGTGGGAGGCAAGGGAAATCTCAGTGTAACATGAAATGAAAGTTTAGAGTACGCTGCCCAATATAGTAGCTATGGAGCACGTAAATGTAATTAGTCCTAATTGAAATGTGCCTTAAGTGTGAAATACACACCAGATTCTGAAGACTTAGTATGAAAAGAGAATTATAAAATATTGTTTTTAGTATCAATCACATGTTGAAATGTTTCACATACATTGTTTAAATAAAACTGTTTTACTAAAATTAACTTCACCTTTATTCTGAATTTTTTTTAATATAGCTAACTAATAAATTTAGTTATATAGATGACTCACATTATATTTCTATTGGACAACACAGCCCTAGAATTTTGGTGGGGGAGGTGACTTGATAAATTCTGATAATTTCAGGAATTTTCTTATAGAATTAATGGTAATTTAGTTGTAAAGAATAATTTGTACTCCAGTTCAGTATATTCCTACTGCTTTCTAAGTACACTGGTTCCAAAATATGCTAAATGTTATAAACTAGCCCCATGAGAATCTGTGCCTCATTTTATAAATAGCTAAAGAAATTCCAAACTATTTACCTTTAACAATTTGCAGGTGCACATTTTGGCTTCAGAATCTAGTATCTATATGATTTTTTGCAATGCAGGTATTCCTTTCTAATTAATTCTAATTTTAATTTGTTTAACATTAAAATTTAGTTTATGTTCTCACAATTAGTAGAAGATAAATTGGAAGTTTTCTGAGTGAAAAAGGGAATTGAGAAGGCAGGCAGGATTTAACATGTTGGCGAAGAAAATCTATCAAATGGTTAATTCCCATGCAGAAGACTAAGATCTGTGTGAACGTTTTACTTCAGCTGTTAGCTGCCTCCGAACAGCTGGTATTTTCTGTCTTACCCTTTTCATCTGAAGAGTGGAAAGATGGGAAGGAAAGGTTGCCAAATGCAACAGTTTAAATAAATTTAAGTTTAAATTCAAAATAATACAATTTCTTAACGTAGGCTACCACTTCACAATGGAAGGAAAAAAGGGAAACATATTGCTATGGTGATATAAAGAAAAGGACTAGCCAAAGAAAAAGAGAAGTAAGACAAAGTAAGAAAATTATCAAAGGTGTGGCAGGGGCACTTCTTCTCAGTGAAATAATGAGATGAACAAAAGCAAATAGGCTGGTGCAGAAAAGAGATCCCAGAGCTAAAAAGTAAAAAGTGTGCTACATAAATACATCAAATATGAAAGTTATTAAGAGCTGAATTTTCTTCATTACATACAACTTTGGGAGGTTTAATTTTGTTTAAAAGGAAGCCAACACTTACTTATTGTGTTGAAATATTTCTAACGCCACTTTTGCTTCAACTTCCAGAGTTTCAAATGGAAGATCCTTATAAATTAAAGTACGAGCATCTTTGGTGAAGGAACATAGGTTCTCCTTAAAAATGAAAGCATTAACCTTTTGTAACAATTTACTTAAAAACATTTCCCTATAAGGCAGATAAAACTGTATGCTTAATATTATAAGTCCAACTACAACAAAAAGCAAATTTGCTAGGAAAGAAAGCATTAATTTGCAACAATTAAATACTGGAACCACAAAATGTACAATTAGCAATTTCTCCCAATTCTACAAACTACAAAACTTGTAATTAAATAGCCGCCTGTATTAGAAATATTATGGATAATCCCACAAAGAAATTTTAATAAACATTTCATTCAAATTATACAGCCCTATAAATGTTTATTAAAATGATGGTGCAACAAGTAGAAATACTAATAAGTAAATGGTAAGATACAAAAATTTGTTTATACTATGAGTATAAAACTAAGCTTTTTAAATAAAGGCATGAGGAAAAAATTATTATTTATGTGATTCAGAAACTTTCACTAGGAAATGTAATGTCATCGTTGGCCATGTCCAAAATATAGCATAAATCCAATATTAGAAATTTCTGTTTAATGAAAATGTCAATTTCACACAATTAAAATGATTAATAATACACATTAACAATGTTTATGAGTTTAATAAAAACTATAAATAAAAACTATAGTTTTCACACTATAAATCATAACTAATACAGAAAAGATCAAGCACTATTATGCAAATAATTTTTGCAATAAAATTCTTTCCATAAACTTCCTAATAGACTCTTTTGAATGAAATGACTCTTCTCCATTCTTAAATGGACAATTTTCTGTATAATCAATGCACATTCATGGTTTAATATAGCTGTTACTTGACTGTAACTTTCCCCCACTTTCTAAACCCCATGGTGCCTGCAATTAACTAGCACATTTCTTTTTTAAAGTTTTATCTTTAAAAAAGGAAAAGGAGGCAGCAAGTTTCATACATAATGAGACTTAAATTTTCATCTCCTTAGTTTTTACTTAACTCCCCCAATGAATTAAGAATCTTGACAGACTTGAAAAAAAAAGAAATTATATTGCCACAAGTCCACAGATCATGAAGAAACCATTCCAACCTCTCCCCTCACGCCCCCATCTCTCCCAATATCTCTCTTCCCTCCCTTTCTCTCTCTTTTTTCCTTCCTGTTTCCCTCCTCTCTCTCTCGATATTAAGCAGTAACGGCAGGATTACACAAGAAATAACTGTCAAAGCCAGCATTTAAATCTGGATCTTCCCTGACTCCAAAAATTTTTTTTTCAGGTGTCATTTGTGATTTCCTTTTTTTTTTCCCCCACATCTTTATTGGAGTATAAATGCTTTACAATGGTGTGTTAGTTTCTGCTGTATAACAAAGTGAATCAGCTATACATATACATATATCCCCATATCCCCTCCCTCTTGAGCCTCCCTGCCACCCTCCCTATCCCACCCCTCTAGGTCATCACAAAGCACCGAGCTGATCTCCCTGTGCTATGCGGCTGCTTCCCACTAGCTATCTAGCTTACGTTTGGTAGTGTATATATGTCAGTGCCACTCTCTCACTTCGTCCCAGCTTGCCCTCCCACCCCCAACCTCCTGTGCCCTCAAGTTAGTTTTCTATGTCTGCATCTTTATTCCTGCCCTGCCACTAGGTTCATCAGTACGGCTTTTTAAAATTCCATATATATGCATTAGCATACAGTATTTGTTTTTCTCTTTCTGACTTACTTCACTCTGCATGACAGATTCCAGGTCCATCCACCTCACTACAATAACTCAATTTTGTTTCTTTTTATGGCTGAGTAATATTCCATTGTATATATGTGTCACATCTTCTTTATCCATTCATCTGTCGATGGACATTTAGGTTGTTTCCATGTCCTGGCTATTTTAAATAGTGCTGCAATGAACATTGTGGTACATGTGTCTTTTTGAATTATGGTTTTCTCAGGGTATATGACCAGTAGTGGGATTGCTGGGTCATATGGTAGTTCTATTTTTAGTTTTTTAAGGAACCTCCATAATGTTCTCCATAGTGGCTGTATCAATTTACATTCCCACCAGCAGTGCAGGAGGGTTCCCTTTTCTCTGCACCCTCTCCAGCATTTATTGTTTGTAGATTTTTTGATGATGGCCATTCTGACTGGTGTGAGGTGATACCTCATTGTGGTTTTGATTTGCATTTCTCTAATGATTGGTGATGTTGAGCATCTTTCCATGCATTTGCTGGTTGACTCCAAAATTTTTGCTTTTAGAAATTACAATATTTCACTAAATCCAAGATGCACCACTAAGAAAAAACATTACCAGTTATAATCATAAGATGCTATCTACTGTAAGTCACATTTGCTCTAGAGAATTACACTGAGTGAAAAAAGTCAATCCCAAAAGATTACATACTGAACGATTTCATTTACATAACATTCTTGAAATGACAAAACTATACAAATAGAGAACAGATTAGTGGTTGCCACAGTTTAAGGATGGGGGGGGCGGATGGAGACTAAAGAGAAACATGGGTAATTTTGGCAGTGATAGAAATGTTCCTGGCTGTATCAGTGTCAATATGCTGGTTGTGATATGGTATTATGGTTTTGCAAGATAATACCATTGGGGAAACTGAGTAAAAAGAACATGGAATCTCTATGTATTATTCCTTAAACTCCATGTGTATCTATAATTTTCTTCAACTAAAAACAGTTTAATTTAAAAAAGTTATAGAAACAAACAAAAGACACATTTGTTTTCAGAGATATTAAAATGTGAAAAAAATGTACATAGCGGAATTGATAAACTGGTATGCTACACTGCCTCCCCTCTTCTGATCTCCAGACTTCCAATCTGTAGGACATACAGTTTTGCTTAATTAAGAATTAGGCATTTGTCTGTTCTCCCCAATCATAACTAAGCCTCTAGGCTTGACTTTTGCAAGCCATCAGCATCCTCTACCTACACAGCACCTGATCTAGATTCACTCTGTTAACCAGGCTCCTGCTGCTACCCGAGTCCCAGACCCACAAGGAGCACCCTCCTTATGAAGGCAGACCATTCCAGAAGAGGCTAGTTTGCTGCTATTTAGTTTGCTGCTACTTCGGTTACCTTTGTCAAAGCCCGATATTTTAATTCACCCCTCCCCCACTCGCAATGTAACCCTTGGTGATAGGAAGATCTCAGGATGCAATAGGCTTAAAATGGCTTAGGGCAGTGGTTTTCAAATTGTGCTCTGAAGATCCAAGGAGGTAAGGCTCCAGGCCCCTCGCCCCCGCATCAACCAAGATAGTTAAGCTTCTATATTTTATTCTGGGTACCATGCTGTTGTGAATACCCTCAATCATATACATCTGTCTTAAATACACTAAAAAGCAACAATAAAGATTGACTGATTCTTTTAATATCCTCGACATGCAGTACCATTCAACAATAGTAACACAGGACTCGTTCTAACAAAGAAAGGCACAGACTCTAAAATTAATACTCCAAAGAGTAGACTTACTTTTGTTGGCATCCACTCATCAAGTCTCTTATCCAAAACTACATCATAGCAGAAGGCTCCAGTGATTACTGTAAATCCAACCAAAATAAAAAGCAAAGTCAAATCTGTTAGGGTAGAAAGTTACTAATTTGCAACAAATGAATATTTAGACCATAAAATGAAGCGTCAACAATCTCTCCCAACACTACAAATTATAAAATTGTCACCATTATTCCAGCTGCTTGTCAGAGCTATACCAACTTTCCCCCCACCATAAAACTAACTCACCTTTTTGTTAACCCAACATCACCAGTATTTTTTAACCATTCACATTTTCTTCAGGAATATTACCACCATAGAGATCTCAAATATTAGTTACTAGATATAAAAATTCCTAAAGAGTAAGATATTTAATAAGTAGATGAATAACTAAATGGACATGAAATGTTTAATTTCTTTTTTAATATCTTCTAAATTTCTTCATTTTTTGTTGTTTTGTTTTGCTTAGAATCATTTATCGCCAAATCAAATATTTTTTGGTATATAAACTTCCACCTTTTTAAAAAAAAAATACAATTGTGATCCTACTACACATACTGTTGCAAAATCCTAGTTTTAGGAAAACTACAAAGAATGTGAACTGTTCCACCTCCCCAAAATGGTATTCCTCTCCAGTGTCAGGGTCATTTCTGGTGAAATGGTACCACCTAAACACAGTTTTCTACAGAAGTCTATTTATACTCATATCTCCTCCTCACATTCTGTTTGGAAATAAGTACTTAAAATGCTAAGAAATAAATACTGACACAATATAATTACATGAAATTCACATTCAAAAGAAACATTCTCCTCTAATTCTATTATGTTAATAACTGACCGCCAGTAATTAAATAAAATGGATTCTTTTACCATTATAAATAGAAGGTATATATGACAGTAATAGGATGGATTTTGTTACCCATAATAAGTGGAATGTATGTATGATGGTAATTTATATTAGACTAAATTAGAACTGAACTCTATACAACAAAAATATGTACCAAAATATTCAAAGATTACAGAAAGTGTCTGTGTGTCTATATACACATATATATATATATGTGTATATAGACACACACACACACATATATATGTTTATTTATTTATTTATATGTGTACATCACCTGGAACTTCTGGAGCTCTGACCAAACTGACCACATATTCATCTTTGAATGCCCTCTCTATCACACAGCCCATAATCATGGCACAAGAACGCCAATAAGCCTAGAAAAATAAAATGCACACAAACATAATAAACACAAGATTTACTAACATTTCTTTAATATAAAATTTAGGTTGACTTTTGACTTAGGAACCATTTCTCAAATATCTGTCCATCCTCCACATTTAGCAATGGTTACCATCAGACCATGACATGACCACCACCAAGCAAAACCCACAAAAGAATGAAGCACCAACTTCATGTGGTTAGCAATGTTTGTATAAGATACCAGACACTATAATGTTTATCAACCAATAAATAGTTTTACTATTGGTAGTAATTTTACTTTTAACCCAGTATAAAGTTAACTTGTTAACAAACTTGTGCTAAAGTAAAATAAATATATTAAAATATACCTGTTTATAACATACATAAATATGGAGGGATAACCCAACTTTTTTTTTTCCATCTTTATTGGAATATAATTGCTTTATAATGGAAGCCAACTTTTAAGAATTACTTATAGGCTTCCCTGGTGGCGCAGTGGTTAAGAATCCCTCTGCCAATGCAGGGGACATGGGTTCAAGCCCTGGTCCAGGAAGATCCCACATGCCACGGAGCAACTAAGCCCATGCGCCACAACTACTGAGCTGGTGCTCTAAAGCCCACGAGCCACAACTACTGAGCCCACGTGCCACAACTACTGAAGCCCGTGCGTCTAGAGCCCGTGCTCCATAACAAGAGAAGCCACCGCAATGAGAAGCCCACGCACTGCAACAAAGAGTAGCCCCCGCTTGCTGCAGCTAGAGAAAGCCCGCACATGGCAACAAAGACCCAATGCAGCCAAAAATAAACAAATAAAAATAAAATAATAGGGCTTCCCCGGTGGCGCAGTGGTTGAGAGTCCGCCTGCCGATGCAGGGGACACGGATTCGTGCCCCGTTCCGGGAAGATCCCACATGCCGCGGAGCGGCTGGGCTCGTGAGCCATGGCCGCTGAGCCTGCGCGTCCGGAGCCTGTGCTCCGCAATGGGGGAGGCCACAACAGTGAGAGGCCCGCGTACCACAAAAAATAAATAAATAAATAAATAAAATTTAAAAAAAGAATTATTTATGACTCCTATCCTATACCTAACATCACATATCACTTAGGTTATTCATATTTATAACAAAGTAACCTCACTATTAACTGGGCTTCCATCTCACTAGCATTTTGATCCATGGACATGCCCAATATGGGTATCCATGCAATGACCTTCCCAGAGCCATAAAGAGAAATGTAAGTCCTACACCATCTTAAGCTCTGTACTGGCACTACTATAACTAGGCACTTGGCTTTCCTAAGCTCTTCTCCGTATCTGAGGACAAGAGTGGGCTCATTTGGTTGCACATGGCAGAGACTGCTCCAGAATGTGTTCTACACAACCACACAAATATACTAAAAATAAATGCAAACCCAGGCCTTGAAGGCCAGTAGCAAAATGCACTTCTTCATCTATCTGACTTGACTGTTTTTAATGTCTGGTGAACTCCAGGGTCAATGCCTAGGTGCAAATCCAGGCTCAGCCACTTAGCAAACTGGTAACCTTGGTCAGGCTACAACACCTCTCTTTGCCTCAGTTTATTTATCTGTAGAAAGGAGATAACAGCACCTTTTATGGGAATTTTTTTTAAAGAGGATTAAATGAGTTAATACCTGTGAATCACTAAAACAGTGCCTGATATACAATAAATGTTCAATGTTAGCTACTACTATTATCATGTCTACCATTTCCTTCTTTAAGTATTTCATTTCAACAAATATTTATTAAATACCTACTGTATGTAAGTCAAGGACAAGATCTAATAAGGGACATGATCCCTGTCTTCACAGAGCCAAGAATCCAGTACATTCAACAGTTCGTATTACAAGGGAAAATCAAACTACTGTATCTAGAGACACTAGCCGCATGTTGTGAGGCCCGGAAGAAAAGAGGGATTCATTCTGACAAGAAGAAACTGAGAAGGTTCCACAGAGCATATGGCATTTTAATTGAACTATAACAGATAAACAGGGTTTTAATAGGGAGGAAAGAAAATACTCGAAGAGCATCAACAAAAGCAAGGAGGATAACACAACAGAAACCATTAGTGACCAAGTCCTCCAGTGTGGCTGGAGCAAAGACGCAGTGGAAAGATGCCGTGGAAGGTGAAGCTCAAAAGGCAGGCGAGAGTGAGAAAAGTGTCCACGCAGAGCTGGGAAAGTTATATGAACGGTTACCAGGTAGACAAGTTCTTTAGGAATAAGTGACATCATCCTTACATCATTTAATAAAACTCTTGCAGGACTATTAAGGAAGACTTTCAGATTAAAAAAGGGGGGTGGGGGCTTCCCTGGTGGCGCAGTGGTTGAGAGTCCGCCTGCCGATGCAGGGGACACGGGTTTGTGCCCCGGTCCGGGAAGATCACACATGCCACGGAGCGGCTAGGCCCCTAAGCCATGGCCGTTGAGCCTGCGCATCCGGAGCCTGTGCTCCGCAACAGGAGAGGCCACAACAGTGAGGCCCGCGTACCGCAGGAAAAAAAAAAAAGGGGGTGGGGTGGGTGGGAGAGTTAAAAAGTTATTGAAATAATCCAGCAAAGATGGTGAAAGACAAGAATGAAATTACTGCAATATACAGGGTGATTAATAAAAGCAAGCTGAACAAAGATATGAATGTCATTTAGTTTTCTCAAACCAAAATACAGAGACATTAATGCCACTGAGGATTTTTGAACTATGAACATGCCTAATCTACCAAGTAAAACCCTGATTATCTAGTACAGTACAACATTTGACCTTGGCCAGATTTGTACATTTCAAACTCCATAGGAAACAGATTTTAATTTAAAAAAAGACTAGGAAAAAAACTGGGGGGAGGGGTACAAAAGAACATAGAGGCAGAAATACCTTATTGACTTCTCCCGGATCATCATCTTTGAAAGTAAGAAATTTAATTTCACATGACTTGGTCAAAGGCTTATACATGTCCCAAGGCTGTCCGTCCACAAGAGCCAGAATGGACTTCCTGCAGTACCACTCACTTAAATCTAGGAATTTAAAACAGATTGAAGATCTAACTCTAACAAAACCCAAGTGAAAACTTACATGTTTAAGCACTACGTTAAGAAATAAAACAACAGAAAGGCAAGATTCTGCAAGCTGTCCTTTTTGGGGAGAAAAAAAAGATTTGTAGCCAATGAAAAAATGATTCCCAACACATCCAATGTATTGCTAATTATTAATGAAATTACCCAAACAAAAATCATTAAGGCTAAGTCTAACTTGAAATTAATCTGTTGATTATTAAGTAATAAAATAGTTTTCCAAGAGCTACCCTTAAATATTCAGAGAGCAGCATCGTGGATATATTTGGCTATATGCACACACAACTTAGAAGGGAAAATATATAAATATACATCCCAGTAAGTCTGTTCTAGATGGGTTTGGGGTCTTGCTCCCAAACCATCTTTACTTCCCTAACATAGACTCTTCAAGTTAAATACCATAGTTACCAGTTTTTATTCAATAATTATCAGTATGAATTCACACATAAACCAATCGCTCTGGTCTGTTATATGACTCCAGAATGCAACTCCAACTCTGATTAGATGTTTTTTGAGTAGCCAGCTATTCACAGAAGTGGTCAAACCACAGGTCTAAATAAGTTCCATAAGGCGGGGATCATGCCTATTTCTGCTCACTCGCCAGTATAGCTAGAGACTAGCATCAGGCCTGAAATACACTAGGTACTCAATAAAATTTATTGAATGACTGACGGTATGAGTGACAAGCAAGTCTGAGGGCAGTGGTCATGCTAAGAGTGGTTCAGAGGCTTCATCTCTACATGTGATGTGTGTAAAACTCCTGAGCCTGAGCTTTGTCTTAGCCTCCTCTGTATTCCTAATGCCTATCCTACAGCAGAGGTTCAATACATGCTTGCCAAACACGTAAGCAATTATAAGTACTAATTCAAGTGCCAAAGTAAAGGAAGATTGAGAGTACACACTCGGCAGGTCAGCTTAAGCTTTTAACTAAAGTTAATTACTTAAATGGAATCATTACTGAGTTTTCCAAAAATCTGAACAATGCAGCCAATCATATATGAGCGAGCATGTAGGTGTACATATCTACTTTTTGTTCTTTTGGAATTTAAACGTTACCAGTTCTATCAAAGCTACTACAAAAGCATTTTGATCGAAAATAACATAGAGGCCTTGTTCCCTTCATTTCCACACCAAATCACACACAGGGCCTTGTTTCCTCCCTTAAGATATGAACACAACAAATATTTTTACCCCAATCACATTCACCCCATGCACTCACACATTTACTACATGTACATGTAAATGTAAACAAAGACACAACACACAGAGGCAAGTGGTGAGCAGATAAAAGACTTAAGTTAGGCTATAAAGAGCAGGAAAGGAAAAGAAGGCCAAAAACAGCTGATCATCTGAGGCCAGGGCAGTCCCTCCACCCCAAAATCCTTTAATGGGACTCACATGGTGACTGCTCCCATTACACCACAGTGTGTCTAAAAGAGGCAAGCACACTAGTAGCAATGCTTTCAGGTCTGCCTCCTGCAGGAAACAATGACAGCCCTCTAAACTCAGCCAGATTCCAGCAAGTCCCAGGACAACCTATGCGTTACAGCACCAACCTTTCAAGACCCACAGTGCCCTCAACTGCTAAGCCTGCAGTGAACACTCAGTAAGATGCTAGATAAAGGAGAACTTCCGAGAACTTCAGGGAGCAATTACAGCATCTTGTCTCCTCTGTACCGGTTCTTCTCCTGATTTATGCAAAATCTTCAAAATGGTACCCTGATTCGTTACTTACGCATGGCACAGCTATAAGGAGTTGAGATGTTTTTATTCATGACAAAGACAGTGCCAGGGTCAAATTTCCCAACGTGCTTAACTTCAATCTTCTCAGTTCGGGGAGTTAATGATAGCTGCCTGTTTTTCTCTTTGTTAAAGAGATCATTCTGCATTTCTGTCAGTTCGGTCGGTGACAGTTGAGAAGCAGGTGATGTCGCTATAAATCCTGTGCAGAAGTTACAATAAATGTGAATACTGACCAAAAAAATAATATATTGCCCCACCCTGTTCCCCTCCCGTATCACCATCCTCCAACAAGGAAAGAATAGGAGGCAAGGGAACTTTAAACGCTGTTCACCAAAATGAGTTCAGAAGTAAACTTAAACCCCTTTCTAATATTAATAATTAAAACGCCCACGGAAAAGAACTGCAGCCTGCCCTGATCCGCGCCTTTACTTCAAGTTTGCTTTTTCACCATCAGATCGCCACTTCCCACCAGTTTCCTAGGTCGTATTCCAATCTGGGCTTTACAATAAGGGGCAAAAAGTAACCAGGAAGTGGAGTCAAAACCAGACCAGTCATTGGAAACGTGAGCAAAACTGTCGCTTTGAAAAGGCCTTGAGGACAAGAAAGCTCCACGAGACTGCAGGTCCCACACCAAAACTCTCCATATGTAGAGAGAGAAATGCTAAGCTTATTTTCCAAACCCCAAATCAGAGGATTTGGCAAGGCATGTACGAGTCCAATGGAAAAATAAGGACACGTTTGCACCGGGACGTGGTCTCCCTCCCAGGGGCACCCCAAGCTCCTCCCGCGGCCCCGCCCCTGCCCTCCCCGTCCCTCTCGCGTCCCGAGATATGTACCCCAAGGCTGGGAAGGGGCGGCCAACACAGCAGGGACTCAAAAGACCCTCCTCGGCCTCCAACCCCGCGGGACCCCCCAGGACCCGCCTCGGGCCCAATCGGGGCAGACACCATCCTCTAAGCCTCCCTCCCTGACCCTATGGCCGCTAAAACTCACTCCAGCTGGCCCCGCCGCCGGGGGCGGCCCGCCAGAGCCGCAAGCCCCAGACTCCCACAGCCATTGCCTCCTCCGCGGCGCTAGGAACCTCCGCGCGCAAGTCCTTCTCCGTCTTCTTCCCCGGAAACTCCGAGCGCGCACCCCAGGTTCCGTCGGACAGTTTTGTTCCGGGCCGGGCTGTCGGGCGGCATCCGCCACCAGGGGGCGCGCTCGCGCCTCGCTGATAGTCGCTGGATGTCTGGAGTCCAGAGCCCGGCTTGTTCCCGGCACGCGCAGGATGACCCGGAGGTCCTCGGCCCCACGGCGCCCGGTCGGCCACCCGGTGGGCTCTGCAGGGGGACAAGCGTCTCCTTTGGAGCCGCAGAGCCCGACACGCGTCGTCACCCTCCGCGGGTTCGATTCCCCGCCTGCTGAGCAAAACCCTTGTTTCTCTCAAAGTATGTTTCTGGGGAGAAAAACAGAAAAGCTGACTTCTGTTTACTCTTACTTTCGTGGTCAGCCCGGCCGGCCACGTCGATGGCATCTTCAAGCTCTTGGCTTAACTCTCGGTTTTGCAAGGGTGAGTTCTTAGGGTAGCTGGAGTGGGTCTGCGCCCGGCTTCTCCATTTATTTAGCCGTAGTAATATGGACCTCAAAACGTGTCCTGTTGACGTTGGAGGGAACTTCGTAATCCGTAGAGCATTTTACAAATTATCTAGATTAATTTATATACTATATAGAGAGCACGTTAAAAGAATCCCATGTTAAAGGGTGGAATTTTTGTCTCTTGTTCACTGATGGATCCCAAGCACCCAGAATGCAGCGTGGCACACAGTAGGTGCTCAATATGTATTTGTTGAACGACTGAATGCCTTTGCATTCAGCGCAGTGTCTGATTCCTTTGTCCGACTAGGATGTTGCTGATATTGAAGTAAGCATCCCAGAGGTTTAGTATGGAAATGCTCTTATTCAAAGTTGTTTACTGCTATAGCTTTATTTAAATCGTGTAAATTGACAAATTCAGCTCAAGGCCTTTCCCTACTCTGCTCCTTGACTTGCAATTGAAAGACACCACCACCAGGTGGCAATACTGGCTAAGGAACAGATGGGCACCGTGAGACTTACCTCCTGCCGCGAAATTGGGGAACCGTGGTCCAGAGGCACAATCTTAGTTATAAGATAAGTACTGGGGATGTAACGTACAACATGATGACTATAATCAACAATGCTATATGGTGTATTAGAAAGTTGCTAAAAGAGGAAATTCTAAAAGTTCTCATCACAAGGAAAAAGTATTTTGTTTTCGTAACTTTATGAGGTGATGGATGTTAACTAAACTTATTGTGGTAATCATTTTGCAATATATACATATGTCAAATCATTATGCTGTACACCTTAAACAGAGTTGTACAATATTTATAAAACTGCAAGAAAAAAAGAAGACTCTGTGCTTGTTAGATCTGTCACCTTGACCCAAATTGTACATTAGCAATAACTGCACAGGGAAAGTATAATTATCGTCACTTTTTTTTTTTTTTTTTCGGTTCGCGGGCCTCTCACTGCTGTGGCCTCTCCCATTGTGGAGCACAGGCTTAGCGGCCATGGCTCACAGGCCCAGCCGCTCCGCGGCATGTGGGATCCTCCCGTACCGGGGCACGAACCCGTGTCCCCTGCATCGGCAGGCGGACTCTCAACCACTGCGCCACCAGGGAAGCCCTATCTTCACTTTTTAAATAAGGAATGTAAGTAAGTGTCCGAACTTGGATTTAAACCCAGTCTGCATTTTACCAGACCACCTCTCAATTAAGATACTATCTCAAAACACGAAATATGCATACATCAATATATATGTGTGATGTGTATATATCAGCAAAAAATGTGTATTTTTTGCTTCCTCCTTAAATTTGATCCCTTGGTGATCTTTGTTTCGCTAGCCTTTTAGAGTCTATCCCCATTTAACCTCATGTAGTTCCCTGCAGAACATTTTAGAGTGATACTTAAACAAAGCCTCAGAACATAAATTTAAGCAAGTTTAATCATGAATTGCACAGGAAGCAGTGATTGGAAGTCACAAATATCACAGAAATTAACTTGGCTGGAAGGATGTTAGAAATTATAATGTCCAACAAATACTGAATGTATGGCCAGTCATGTTGAACATGCCAATCAATCAGGTTTTCTCACAACCTACTCATGCAATAAGCATATTATTAATCTTCATTTTCTAGGAGAGGAAATTCAGGTTGGGAGAGCTTGAGAGACCTACCTGAGTTAGATATTTGGCCAAGAACCCCCCAAATATTTCCTTACCCTAAATCTCCTATCTTGCCCCCTTCTTCATCACCCCTCTCCCCAAATCTTAGTCTCACTCTTTCAATTTCCCTCCCAAATAAAAAGAATCAGGTCTGTGACAGTAAATATCGAAGGTGAACTTGGAGCATCTTATTGTGCCAGAAGGCAAGAAAATACTCAAAGACAGGAAGAAACATGTTAAAAGGACACAGGATCCAGCTCAAAGGGGGCTCCCATTGTACAAATTTAGTTTGAATTACAAAAAGAATAATGATGAAGGATTATAACGTTATGTATGCTAAAAATCCATGAGCCCATAGTGATACTCAAAAATAAATGGGAGTAGAGAGTGGAGAGGACCTTTTCTTTACAAAAGAATGCCAGGTAACACATAGAGTAGGAATAACAGAATGGGGAAAAGTCAACCATGCTGCAACTACCAGTGTAATGTTCAATTCAGGAAGGGATCATCTGTGGATACTAAAACCAATGGGGAAAGTTTGTTGAGGGTCAAGATATTCACAAATATCACCCCACAGATTACTGACAAAACATAAAGGGATAAAGGAAACTTTTCAATGGAGAAATCTGATGGATACCACCTTAACATCGTGGTCAAACTTGTCGTCACCCAAAATGGGACAGTTTGACATTATTTGTGCCTCCTTGTTGTGATATAAACAAATAATCCATGTAGTATTCCTACCGTAAATGTTGACCCTGAATCTAAAGAGTTATGAGGAAGAAAAATCAGATATATCCAGAAAATGATACATTCTATAAAGCAACCGGCCTGTACTCTTCAAAAATATCAGTTTCGTGAAAGATGGACCAAAAAAGGTCGGGGACCTGCTCTAAATTAAAGGAGATTAAAGAAACATACAACTAGTACCTGTGTATGATCCTTGCTTGGGTTATGGATCAGAAAGAAAAAAATGTACAAAGGAGATTATTATGAAAGAAATTTGAATATAAACTGTATGCTAATTAATATTATTGTATCAATGTTATCTTTCTTGGATATGATTATTGTATTGATATAGGAGGAAGGCTTTGTTCTTAGGATATAATGTTGAAATATTTAGGGATGCAGTATCTTCACACCTGTAAGTAACTCTCAAACAGTCCAGTAAGCATAGAGAGGGAGCAAGAGAAAGGAAGCAAATGTGGCAAAATGTTACCACTTGGTGAAGCTAAGTGAGGTGCTGATGGTCCCACTCTTTCAACTTTATTCTCAAATTTTTCCAAATAAAAAGTTGGGGGAATAACCACAGTAGTTTTCAACCACAGAAGTCGGTTTTGCGCACACTGCCTGTCAGGGGCAGCAGCTACAGGCCCGCTGGGGCTCTGCAATGTTATCCCAGAATCCATGCTGTAAAAGCAGCCCCTGCTTGGGACTTGCGATTCTGTGGCAAAAAGAAAAGAGAGCAAGGACTCATCAGGACCCTTCAGAGCTTCTGCTCAGATCCAGCTGGTACTCAGCCTCCGAGTCCCCTAACCCCAGCAAGTCCCACAGCCAAGCCCAGTGGAGTCCAGCAGGAGGTGTCTGCCTTCTGCAGGGAGCCAGGAAATGAGGTTATAAAAGTCTCCATCGAGAAACAGAACCCTGAAATCTAGAATCCAGTAACACAGTTATTCTCCCACAATCACGAGATGAGCTGAGACTTAAATGCAGATCGACCTCCAAAGCCGATGCTTTCTTGTTTCTCAAATTTACATGTTTTTTTTATATCCAAATAGTTGATTTCACATCTTCAAATTATTATACATTTACTCACTTGGAAAATCAAAAAAAAATATCATACCGTGGAAAATTTCCTCCCAGCTTCTTTCCCCAATCACAAGTTCTTAACCAAAACCTGACAGGGGTTACCACGGTTGTTAATTTCTTATGTACCCTTGAGAGTTCTTGAGGCCTCAGTCTGCTAACCCAAACAGATAATCTTATTTTCCACCCTTTTTGACCCAAAATGCAAGCAATCAAACATGTGGTTCTTTACCTTGAAAAGCTGTACTTTTTATCAGTTTGTGTTCATCTGCTTCCCCTAAGAACCACCAAGACAGAGTTAATCAAGCAAGGGTTTTATTAGGGGAAACAACTATGAGAGAAAAGGGGGAGGAGCCTGGTAAAGCTAACCCCTCATAAAATAGAGAAGGAAGGAGGGTAGAGAGGAGGCTAAAGAGGGGTCATCAAGGCTTTGAGGGGTGTCCTTGAGCCACAGCCCACCACCAGCGGGGTCCCAGTCTCGCAGGACTGGACCTGCCATAGTGTCCTGACCACACCCAGTCTTTGGCTGGGAGCAGCCTTTGGGGGTGTGGCTGCAAACACGGCCATGGATTTCAGAGTCAGCAGCTGGGACTCTTGGTCAGTGACGCTCCCTGTACTTGGAGATCTGTGAAGCATACAAAATAAGCTGTGTTTAAGAAGTTAAAGAAGCACTTGCTATGCATTTTACATGTCCTACATGTTAAACACACACACACACACACACACACACACACACGCACACATGCACATTTCTAACAGTTATCTCACATCAGGGCACAATACCCTCTGCTTGCACCTGGCCTGACAGGTGAGGACAGACAATCTACCCCTAAGAAATAACGAGAGAGAAAAAGCAGGTGCAACCCATAGCTAAACTTCAACATCAGTCCTTACCAACTCTCTAATGGGCTGAGGTGGCAGCGGAGGGTGTGGGGGGGGTGACCGTGTGCCTGTATGTGTTGGTGGGTTTCTGGAGAAATGAAATGCAGTTGAATATAAAGATGTACATATAGTCCACTACCATTCCTCCTTAAACCATCCCTTTCTTCTTTATACCTCAAGAAAATCGTTTCAGTGCTTTTCCTAATAGTAAAAAGAGAACCAAGGATACAGATCATCAAGGCATAGAGTTCTCGTACATAATATTATTTTCTTTTTCATTTTTAAAAAATATGCATGTATGTATGTGCATGTGTGTATATAAATTGTGTTAAGAAAGTAACACAATGTTTTTGTTTCTGACTCTTATTAATAGATACCAGATAATGTTTATTTAAAATACTAATGATTTAGTAAGCGTTGAAAACTATAAATTAAATCACAAGTTGAAGAGATAGTAAGGATCATTTACTCGACTCACCCCCAGCTCATTTAATAGAGAAAATAAGTTACAGAAAGGCTAGTGTTTGGCTCAAGGTCATACAGAATGCTAGCGTAGCATCTGGGATGACGGGGAACACCAGGGCATGTGAAAAATGCCAGGACTCCTGAAATTGGCATGTGTTCTGTAGAATGCTCTGGATCATTCCACCCTGCGGCAGCCACACCAAATCCTTCATTGCATAGTGTTGTGGACACTGCAAGAATTCTCCCATTTGCTTAGGGTTTCAAAGAGGTACTAATCCCTCAAACACATATTAATATATGTGTTTTCTTTGATGAAGAGGGACAGATATAAGCTTGCATCTCCAAAAGTAAGCTCCTCCTTCAGCACCACCCATCCATCCTGTTTCAGAGTGAGAAAGCTCACCTACAAATTCAGAGCTTTTCAGAGTGAAGGGTTCATGCTCTTGGGGTGATGGGGTGAAAATTAACTAAGGCAATGCTCTTTTGATGAAACAGAATACTTTCCTCCAGAATCGCTCTCCCTTAATTATACATAGCCTTTTTTTCCACTCTTCATTGTTGTTTGAAACTCTTGACTCCCCCCGTCTTATTCCTTATCCCTTGGCTATGACATCTGCCTGTCCTTTCTCCTCTGCCCACCATCCATTCTTGACCTTCCCTGGGAAGAACACACAAGCTGAGTCCTGATCACCCAAAGCCACCTTCACCCACAGACTAACTCAGGAAATACAGTATCGTGAGGAGTAAAAGCATCAGTTAGATCCCAGATCTCCACTTCTTAGCCCTGTGGCCTTGGGCCAGTTGGACCATAACTTACATAACCATACTTTCTTTGAGACACACTTAGGATATTTGAAATATTTTGCAGCAATGAGTATCTATGTATCTAAAAATCTGCGCACTGGTATAAGTATTCCTATAGAAGAGCTTCCTAGCAGTGGAATTGCTTGGTCAAATGTATATCATTTGAAATATTGCTAAGTGCTTCCAAAGTGTCCACCAAAGCCATTAACATACAAGACAAAGCAGAGATACGTTTATTCCAGATAATAGTTTTGAATATTATCATAGTGGTAAAAGGCTACACTTTCCCCGAATCTTTGAATTTGCAACTGAGGTCCAAGGTCACACCCTCCAATCTTGCACCTTTAGTGTTTCAGATGCAAGAGCTTTCTTACCCTGGCCAGGCATTCGCCTGTTCGAGTCTGGCATTTATTTGCTGGAGTCATCAAAGAAAATGCAAACTCAGAGCCAATAATTTCAGCTTCTGTCAATCTGTAGTTCAGAGAGCTGGATTGTATCTCTAAATCCTATTATAAAGGCTTGTGCCAAATGATTGCATATCTTTGATTAGAATGAGTTGATCTAATTAGACTTTTCTTAGTGTTTTCCTCTGGACTCCCTCTCAACTACTTTTACATTTTTTATTGCTGTTTTACATTACACAAACGATAGTCTCTCTATGAAAATCCAAACATTAGGAACATATAGAGAGTAAAGTATGAAAGCCATCCTTCCAGATCTTGCTGCACTCTGTATCTATATATCTACAGCTATGTCTCAGACATTCTTATTTTTTCAGTCCATTACTTAGTGTCTAACTGCTCTATACTGACATTACTCGAGTTATTCAAATAACTCTCCAAGTAGACGTGGCAAAAGCAATGAAATACAGGGACAACAAGAATAAAGAAATAGTAACTCCCTGAACATTTCTTTCTGTGACAACTGTGGGAGTATTTTGATAACTGTTGGCAGCAGGACACTGCATGTGATGTGGGGAAGGAAACCTTGGCATTCAAACAAGCAAATGGTTTGGCGACAGTTTATTAAATTTCTGCCATGCTTGCAAAAGCCAGTAACAATTTCTCAGACTGCAGAATTACTACACGTGACAGGTTTGAGAATGTTTCACAATATTCATCAAGTAAATCACCCTTCAAAATTAAAAATTATATGAACTCTTTCAATAATTGTAACTGCTAAAACAAAAGCTCACTGGTGTATGTATTTAACCTGTGCATTTTGGATGATTGTCTGCCATGGAATCAGAGGCTAAGCAAAAACATCCAAGTAAAATTATAATTCAGTTTTACTGGTAGGTTTCTGTCAAACTATTACATCTTCTTCAGGCCCAAAATAGTCCACATTCCTTCCCTAAAAATATAACTGTGAATGCCTACATTAAAAAAAGATTTCAAATCAATAGCTAACTTTATACCTTAACGAAGTAGAATAAGAAGAGCATACTAAGCCCAAAGCTAGCAGAAAAAAGGAAGTAATGAGCATTAAAGCAGAAATAGAGAAATAGAAATAGAGAACAGGAAAACGATAATCAATGAAACCAAAAGTTGGTTCTTTGACAAAATAAACAAAATTGACACACCTTTAGCTAGATTGACCAAGAAAAAAAGAGAGAAAAAGAAAATTACGAAAATCAGGAATGAAAGAGGGCACATTACTACCAACCTTAATGTAATAAAATGGATTATAAGGAAAGCTATGAACAACTGTATACCAGAAAATTAGATAACTTAGAGGAAATGGACGAATTCCTAGAAAGGCACAAACTACCAAAACTGACTCAAGAAAAAGTAGAAAATAAGCCTATAGTAAGAAAAGAGATCACATTAGTAATTTAAAATCTTCCCACCAATAAAAGACCAGGTTCAGATGATTTTACTGGTGAAGTCGGCTAAACATTTCAAGGAAAATTAATATTAATTTTTTACGAACTCTTCCAAAAGATAGGAGAGGCAGGAAAACTTTCCAACTCATTTTATGAGGCCAGAATTACTCTGAAAACCAGAAAAAGATATCAGAAGAAAAATATACAGACCAATATCCCTTATGAATATCTGTGCAAAAAAATTCCCAACAAAATACTAGCAAACTGAATTCAGTAATCTACAAAAATATTATATACCATGACCAAATGAGATTTATCCCAGGAATTTCAGGGTGGTTTAATACATGAATATCAATTAGTATAATACACTATAAAATAGAATAAAGGACAAAGAAACGATAATCTCAGTAGATGAAGAAAAGACATTTGAGGACTTCCCTGGTGGCACAGTGGTTAAGAATCCGCCTGCCAATGCAGGGGACACGGGTTCGATCCCTGGTCCGGGAAGATCCCACATGCTGAGGAGCAACTAAGCCACAACTACTGAGCCTGCGCTCTAGAGCCCGTGAGCCACAACTATTGAGCCCACTTGCCACAACTACTGAAGCCCGCGCATCTAGAGCCTGTGCTCCGCAACAAGAGAAGCCACCGCAATGAGAAGCCCGCGCACCACAACGAAGAGTAGCCCCCGCTCACATCAACTAGAGAAAGCCCGTGCGCAGCAACAAAGACCCAATGCAACCAAAAATAAATAATAAATTAATTTTAAAAAAAGAAAAGACATTTGAAAAATCCAACACTTTTTTTTCTATTGATTTACAAATGTTGTGTTAATTTCAAGTGTACAGCAAAGTGATTCATACATAAATTGTATATATATAATATAATATATATATATTCTTTTCCAGATTCTTTTCCATTATAGGCTATTACAAGATATTGAGTATAGTTCCCTGTGCTATACAGTAAGTCCCTGCTGTTTATCTATTTTATATATAGTAGTGTGTATATGTTAATCCCAAACTCCTAATTTATCCCTCCCCCCTTTACCCTTTGGTAACTAAATTTGTTTTCTATGTCTGTGAGTCTATTTCTCTTTTGTAAGCAAACTCATTTGTATCACTTTTTTAGATTCCACATATAAGTGATGCCATATATTTGTCTTTCTCTGTCTAATTTATCTCACTTAGTATGACAAGCTCTAGGTCCATCCTCATTGCTGTAAATGGCATTATTTCATTCTTTTTATGGCTGAGTAATATTCCATTGTGTGTGTGTGTGTGTGTGTGTGTGTGTGTGTGTGTGTGTGTACCACATATATACCACATCTTTATCCATTCATCTATCGATCTATCAATGGACATTTAGGTTGCTTCCCTGTCTTGGCTATTGTACATAGTGCTGCAGTGAACACTGGGGTGCATGTATCCTTTTGAATTTGAGTTTTTGTCTTTTCTGAATATATGCCAAGGAGGTTTGCTGGGTCATATGGTAACTCTATTTTAGTTTTTTAAGGAATCTCCATACTGTTCTCCATAGTGGCAGCACCAATTTGCATTCCTACCAAAAGTGTAGGAAGGTTCCCTCTTCTCCACACCCTCTCCAGCATTTATTATTTTTAGACTTTTTATGATGGCCATTCTGACTGGTGTGAGGTGATACCTCATTGTAGTTTTGATTTGCATTTTTCTAATAATTAGCGATGTAGAACATCTTTTCATGTGCCTGTTGGCCTCCTGTATGTCTTCTTTGGAGAAATGTCTGTTTTGGTCTTCTGATCATTTTTTGATTGGATTGTTTGGTTTTTTGATATTGAGCTGTATGAGCTGTTTGTATATTTTGGAAATTAATTCCTTGTGGATTGCATCATTTGCAAATATTTTCTCCCACTCTGTAGGTTGTCTTTTTGTTTTGCTTATGGTTTCCTTTGCTGTACAAAAGTTTTTAAGTTTAATAAGGTCCCATTTGTTTATTTTTGCTTTTGTTTCCATTACTCTAGAAGACATATCCAAAAAAATATTGCTGTGATTTATGTCAAAGACTGTTCTGCCTATGTTTTCCTCTAGGAATTTTATAGTATCCAGCCTTACATTTAGGTCTTTAATCCATTTTGAGTTTACTTTTTGTATGTGGTGCTAGAGAATGTTCTAATTTCATTGTTTTACATATAGCTGTCCAGTTTTCCCAGCACTGCTTATTAAAGAGACTGTCTTTTCTCCATTGTGTATTCTTGCCTCCTGTGTCATAGATTGACCATAAGTACATGGTTTTATTTCTGGACTTGCTATCCTATTCCACTGATCTACAACACCCTTTCTTGATAAAAACATTCAACTATTGGTTGGCCAAAAAGTTCGTTTGGGTTTTTCTGTAAGATGTTACAGAACAACCCGAATGAACTTTAGGCCAATCTAATAGAAATAGAAAGGACCTTCCTCAACTATCCACAGCTAAGACATTTATATACAACAGTGAAAGACTAAATACTTTCCCTTAAATCAGGAACAAGAAAGAAAAGGATATCTACACTTTTCACTTCTATTTAACATTGTACTGGAGGTTACATCCAGGGCAATTAGGCAAGAAAATAAGTAAAAACATCTAGATTGGAAAGGAGGAAGTAATACTATCTCTATTTATAGATGACATGATCATGTATATAAAAAATCCTAAGGAATCCACTAAAAAATTATTAGAACTAATAAAAGAGTACAAGAAAATTGCAGAATACAAGATCAATATACAAAAATCAATTCTAGGGCTTCCCTGGTGGCGCAGTGGTTGAGAGTCCGCCTGCCGATGCAGGAGACACGGGTTCGTGTCCCGGTCTGGGGGGATCCCACATGCCGCAGAGCGGCTGGGCCTGTGAGCCATGGCCGCTGAGCCTGTGCATCCAGGCCTGTGCTCCGCAATGGGAGAGGCCATAGCAGTGAGAGGCCCGCGTACTGCAAAAAAAAAAAAAAAAAAAAAAAATCAATTCTATTTCTATAGACTAGCAATGAAAATTCTGAAAATAGAATGAAGAAAATAATTCCATTCACAATATCATCAAAAAGAACAAATTACTTAGGTATAAATTTAGCAAAGAAGTGCAAGACTTGTACACTGAATACCACAAAAGATGGCTGAAAATAATTAAAGACCTAAGTAAATGGAAAGACATCCCATGTTCATGGATCAGAAGACTTAATATTGCTAAGATAGTGACACCCCTCAAATTGATTCACAGTTGCAACATAATCCCCATCAAAATCCTAGCTGGCTTTGAAGAAACTGACAAGCTGACTCTAAAATTCATACAGAATTAAAAAATAACCTCAAAAAAGAAGAACAAAATTGAAAGACTCATACCTCATGACTTCTGAACTCAGTACAAAACTACATGAATCAATACAATGTGGCACTGGCATAAAGATAGACATAGAATGACAGAGTAAACTGAGTGTCCAGAAATAAACCCTTATGTTTATGATCAGTTGATTTTTGACAAATGTGCCAAGGCATTAATAGGGAAAGACCTGTCCCACAGCCATTTGGGATGCTTGTTTGTTTTTTTTAATAATCTTATTTATTTATTTTTTTTATTGAAGTAGAGTTAATTTACAATGTTGTGTTAGTTTCAAGTGTACAACAAAGTGATTCAGCTATACATATATATATTCTTTTTCAGATTCTTTTCCATTATAGGTTACTACAATATATTGAGTATCGTGCCCTGTGCTATACAGTAGGTCCTTGTTGTTTACCTATTTTATATATAGTAGTGCATGTATGTTAATCCCAAACTCCTAATTTATCTCTCTCCCCAACCTCCCACCCCCACCTCTGCTCTCCCCATTGGTAACCATAAGTTTGTTTTGTATGTCTGTCAGTCTATTTCTGTTTTGTAAACAAGTTCACTTCTATCAATTTTTTAGATTCCTCATATAAGTGAAATTGTATGATATTTGTCTTTCTCTGCCTTACTTACTTTATTTAGTATGATATTCTCTAGGTCCATCCATGTTGCTGAAAATGGCATTATTTCATTCCTTTTTATGGCTCAGTAATTTTCCATTGTGTGTGTGTGTGTGTGTGTGTGTATGTATATATATATATATATATATATATATATATATACACCACATCTTCTCCTGTTGATGGATATTTAGGTTGCTTCCATGTCCTGGCAATTATAAATAGTGCTGCAATGAACATTGGGGTGCATGTATCCTTTCAAACTATAGTTTTCTCCAGATATGTGCCCGGGAGTGGGATTGCTGGATCATATGGCAGTTCTATTTTTAGTTTTTTAAGAAACCTCCATACTGTTCTCCATAATGACTGTTCCAATGTACATTTCCACCTACAGTGTAGGAGGGTTCCCTTTTCTCCACATCCTCTCCAGCATTTGTTATTTGTAGACTTTTTGATAATGGCCATTCTGACTGGTGTGAGGTGATACCTCATTATAGTTTTGATTTGCATTTCTCTAATAATTAGCGATGTTGAGCATCTTTTCATGTGCCTGTTGGCCATTTGTATGTCTTCTTTGGAGAAATGTCTGTCTACAGCCATTCCATCCTGAACATGCCCAATCTCGTCTAGAGAAATGACTATTTAGGTCTTCTGCCCATTTTTTGATTGGGTCGTTTGGTTTTTGTTTGCTTGTTTGTTTGTTATTGAGTTGTATAGCTGTTTGTATATTTTAGAAATTAATCCCTTGTCAGTTGCATCATTTGCAAATATTTTCTCCCATTCTCTAGGTTGTCTTTTCATTTTGTTTATGGCTTTCTTTGATGTACAAAAGCTTTTAAGCTTAATTAGGTTGGGTGTGTTTTGTTTTTCTTCAGAAAAGTTTATTTTATTTACTTCTCCTAGGCAAGTGAACATCCTGGTGAGATGTCATCATGCTCCCTTGCCTCCCCTTTCTTTCCTTTGCTCTTCTCCCCCAAAGAACAGCAGGAGTGCCAGAATCAGTTGGAGAATGCAAGATAAAAACAGTGAAGAGAAGTTTCTGTTTCTCTCCCCCAGTGAATTGGCCTTCCAATTTGCAGTCAAGGCCTTCATAAAATTAAACTTGTTTTGATAGTGATTACTTCTCTTGGATCAGCTGAGTAAGTGGAGCCAGTAACATAGCAGAGAGATTTTGAAGATCCAGCAAGTTTGCATAGGAGGAGAGGATACCAAATTAAGTTAAGTCTTTGGTTTCTTATTTATGAAGATGAGGTTACTTTTTCATTCACTTTTTGTTATGTGTATGAAATTTTGAAATGTGTGTGAAATATGTGTGAAACATTTCAGCTGTACAGAAAATAAGAAAAAGTAGTATAACAAATGCCATATACCCACTGTCGAGATTAACAATTTGCCACATTTTGCCTCTTCCATGTTTTTATGAAATATTTTCTTTTATTCATTTTTAAAATTGAAGTGGAGTTGATGTACAATATCATGTTACTTTCTGGTGTACTATACAGCAATTTGACATTTGCACACATTATGAAATGATCACCACAGTAAGTCTAGTAACCATCTGTCCCTGTACAAAGCTATTATAATATTATTGACCATTTTAATATAAATTACAGATGTTATGACATTTCACTTCTAATTTTTCAGTGTGTATATTTTTAATAATAATGACATTTTCTTACATAAAAGCAAGTTACACTTGACTAAAACTTTTGAGGTTAAAACTGGGGAGATTTCCAATACCACAAAGCTTTCATTATTATTCCCATCACTCTTTCCCTTACTAGCAGGAGAGGAGGGAAAAACTTGGACCTGTTAGAATTGGTCCAAGTACCAGCTGAGACTTTATTTTTTGGTGTTTCCAGAAAGACCCTGACATCAGAAAGCAAAAATCTCTTTAATTCTAAACTATTGACAAAGACTGTGGTCAACTTAGGCCAAAAGCCAAAGCTCTCCTCATTGAAAAATGCAGTAGAAAGATTTGGCTAAATACCAGTAGCTTTTTTAAATTAAGAATCTCAGTCAACATGTTGGAGGTTTTGAATGCAGAAAGAAGGGAAGGGAGTATAGAAAAGAGAAAAGTGATGATAAGAGGAAGATCAGAAGAGAGAAGAAAAGAAACAGTCTTATAAACCCCAACTCAGATACCACAATCAAGGCATCTCTTTCTTCTATCTCCCTATATCCCTTTCTGTTCTAAGATTGTTTTTTTTTAAATAAATTTATTTATTTATTTATTTATTTATTTATTTATTTATTTATTTATTTATTTTTGGCTGCGTTGGGTCTTCATTGCTGGGCGCGGGCTTTCTCTAGTTGCGGCGAGCAGGGGCTACTCTTCGTTGCGGTGCGCGGGCTTCTCATTGCGGTGGTTTCTCTTGTTGCGGAGCATGGGCTCTAGGTGCGTGGGCTTCAGTAGTTGTGGCTCGCGGGCTCCAGAACACAGGCTCAGTAGTTGTGGTGCACGGGCTTAGTTGCTTTGCAGCATGTGGGATCTTCCTGGACCAGGGATTGAACCCGTGTCCCCTGCATTGGCAGGCAGATTCTTAACCACTGCACCACCAGGGAAGTCCTGTTTTAAGATTCTTGACTTACTAGGATAAAATTAAATATGCTTTAAACAGTTTATGAGAGAGAGAGAGAGAGAGACCGTGTGTGTGTGTATATGTGTGTGTGTGTGTGTGTGTGTGTGTGTGTGTGAGCGTGTGTGTGTTTAAAGTGGTTGGGGCAGGAGGGAAAAGAAAAAATCTGTAGTAGTTGAGTAGAGGTTGCTTATCATACTGACAACTTTCCAGCAGCAATAAAATACGGTATTGTTACTAGAAGACTTGCTTATTCTCTGTTTCTGAATTTGAAGTGTAGCCTAGTTTTATAGTTGAAAATGCCTTTAAAATCACATACCTCAGTCCCATTTTCTATATATGAGGAACCAAAGTTCCAGAGGTTTTAGATGGCTTATCTAAAAGTGTCTCTAGGGAAAAAAGATGTAGTTTCTGGAATGGCCAATATATCTCCACTTTTGATTGTCAGTGCTCCAGGATGTTTAGGCCCTATCCTAGGGAGGAATGACAAGGATGGCCATTTCCGCCATAGGCTGTAACCCCCATATCCTGCTTCTTAAACTGCATCCACCCCATCAAGCATTTTCAAGGTCTCCATCAAAGTTCCCTGCCATTGTGTTCACTGGCTCCAAGCCAGAGGACAAACATTTGAACTTCTGTCCCTACGAGGATTCCTAGCACTTCAGGGAATCAGCAGCCTGGCCTTTGTTAGAATATCACACTTCCAGGAAAAAAATATTTTTGAAAACTTTTCCAATTCCTAGGAGCACTCACATCTATAAGGCACAAGGCAAACCTTAAAATTCAGTGAAAAGCAAGAGGGTTTTAAAGGTTATCATATGAGAAAATATGCCCTTTCTTGACCTCTCCAGAGAAACACAAATCTTGGCTTGTTTGGTAGACAGAATGTTGTCACTTAGAGCATTATATCGGTCGTGAAACCAAATGTTAACCTTCTGCTGCTCTTCCAGTCAGCTACTTTTCATCAGGGTCAAAAAGAGCATTCCAGAAAAATTAAAACTATCCACCTGCTTTAAAGGGGAAAGATCCAAGAACATAGCAGTTTCCTAAATCTTTGGGAATAAAAAGGCGTCATTCTGTTTCTTGTCTATCTATCTAATCTTTTCTGTAGCAAGTTTATTCATGTTCTCTAACCCCTTCCCAAAGGTCTTAAAGATGAAAAATGAAGTTGAGATGCTGGTCATAAAAGTTATTTTAGGTATAGAATTTCATCAGCATTAAGAATTTGATTACGCAAAACAATTAAAGGTTTATAGAGATACATTAGAGAAAAATGTGTTCAGGATACATAGTAAACACTAAACAAATCAAAAGCAGCCTGTTTTTGCTACAAGTACTCCTATTTATCTGTCTTAAGTTGGAGCACATACTAAATTCTGTACTTAAAAAATATGCCTTGTGGGCTTCCCTGGTGGCGCAGTGGTTGAGAGTCCGCCTGCCGATGCAGGGGACACGGGTTCGTGCCCCGGTCCGGGAAGATCCCACATGTCGCGGAGCGGCTGGGCCTGTGAGCCATGGCCACTGAGCCTGCGCTTCCGGAGCCTGTGCTCCGCAACGGGAGAGGCCACAACAGTGAGAGGCCCGCGTACCGCAAAAAGAAAAAAAAAAGCCTTGAGAACTAGGTACAAAGAAAAAGGGCCGCAGTGGATTTTATCCTTTTTCTCTGTACTCCAGGATAAATTAATGAAAATGCAAAGAATATTTTTATGTCATGTTTTTCTTTGTTGGCCAATGGCAAAACATACCCTCTTGGCAAATAGGCAGGTATTAGAATCCACTACTAAAATCTCAAATTCTACTGCTGCCAATTTGGCCATATGAATCAAAACTTCTGACTTTTTTACCACCAACTATCCTGAGGAAATAATCACGCAAGAGTACAAACATACAAGAATGTGCATCACAGCTTTCTTTATGATGTTAAAAAATCAAAACAACCTAAAAGCAAATAAATATGGATCTGTTAAACAGTTATTATATCCCTAGAGCGAATACAATGGTGCCATCAGCACTGATATTGCAGTAGATTGGTGACTTGGAAAAATGGTTATAGGAGTGGAGGTAACATGGCAGTGCTGTAGAGTAAAGGCTTTAGATATAGACAGACCTGGAACCATGTCCTGTTGTACCATTGACCAATTGGGTGTCCTGGGGCAATTTATTGGACCTCGTTCAGACCCTCAGTTCCTTCATATGTAGAATCAAAGGAGATCATGAACACAGAGCACTTAGCAATGAGATTGGCATGTAGAGATAACTGAAGCTTAAAAGCAGTACTACTGACTTTAAAAAGACATTGTTAGATGTTATGGGCTGAATGTTTGTGTTCCCTCAAAAATCATATGTTGAGACCCTAATCCTAATGTGATGGTATTTGGAAGTAGGACCTTTGGGAGGTGATTAGGTCATGAGGGTGGAGCCCTCATGAATGGGATAAGTCTCCTTATAAGAAGATGCCAGAGCTCTCTTTCCTCCATGTGAGGACACAACAAGACATCGGCTGTCTGCAACCTGGAAGGGGGCCCTTGCTGGAACCTGATTGTCCCAACACCCTGACCTTGAACGTCCTATCCTCCAGAACTTAAGAAATAAATTTCTGTTGTTTATAAACCACTCAGACTCTGGTGCTTTGTTATAGCAGCCTGAACTAAGTTGTTAGGTTAAAAAAAAATGTACAGTACTATGACACTCTTGTCAAAGATATATGGATCCATATATCCACCCAGTAGCTATATATCTATTGAGCATTTAATAACTGACAAGCACTTTGTTAGGAAAAGGGACTACAATAATGAGATTAAAAATTAGACCCTGTCTTCATGGAGTTCACAGTCTACTACTGGTGACTGATTGTGACCAATTGAGTTTAAAATCCCAGCTTTGATACCAGAGAGGAAGAGGGTAACGAGAGCTTGCAATAGTAGGATTTGACCTAGTCAGGAAGGGCAGGAAAATTTCCTAAGGAAATTGAAGTTTAGCAGAGACAGAAGGATGAAGAGGTGGTGACCAGCTGAGATGGAGGTGAACTGACAGCAGTGAACATAACAGTTCAGCGCGTTGAATCTGGACTAAGCCCAGTGCCGTTGCAAACCTTACTCTACCCGCCACAAGTTGTTGTGATTCTGGGCTTGTCACTCAATCTCTCTGTCCCAGTGACCTCACCTGTAAAATGGAAATAATAGATTTTCTAATTTATATGATTATGAGGATTAAAGTAGGTAATATGAAAAAAATTTAGCATAGTGCCTAATATATATATAGCAAATATTCAGAGATAATACTAAAGAAAGAACAAAGAATGAAGATCCAAGTGCAAAGAGGGAACAGTATATGCAAAGGCCCTGTGGTATCATGATGAGAAAAAGGGAATGAAGTGGTGCTGTATATCCTCCTTTTATTCTAAAAGCTGCTGGAATCCTTGAAGGTTTTCAGCCAGGCTCTCCATGGCCTCCATCGCTCTCCCTCTCAACCTTTGTGCTACAGTCCCACCTGCCAACTCTCACTCTGTGTACTTGTCACAAGGTCTGTGCACCTGGTGTTCCCTTTTCATAGACTGTTCTTCCCACCTGTTTTCTCCTACTCCCTTCAACTTTCAGACTAAGTGTCACTCCCTCAGACTAGCCTTCCCTGACTTCCCAAATATGCAAACCCTTAATTAATTAGCCCCCCTAGTATCCATGCTTGCTTTGCCTGATTGATGTCTATCTCATCCACGAGATGAGATATTGTCTGTTACTGCACATAATTGTGTCCCAAGCCATCAGCATAGTGGTTGGCCTATAGTAGGTGCTTATTTCATGTTGCATAATGAAAGAGAGAAAGGATGGAAGAGAAGGAGGAAGGTAAAAAAGTGGAGAAAATTGAAGTGGGGTGAAGCGGTGATAAAGTCAACTCAATTTTAGACTTGATTTTAATTTAAATATTTAAAAATCAATTTTAACTGATTTTGAGTGGAACATCTAGATATTCTAAAAACAGGGAAAACTGATTTGGAGTTCAAGAGAAAGATCTGAGCTAGAGAGATATAGACTACAGAGTTATTAGAACATGAAAGATAACTGAAGTAAGGGAATGGGGAATAGCAGAGTCTTTAGAGACAGATGGTTTGGGTTCATTACCTGTGTGAATGTGGGCAGGTTAGTAAGTCTCTAAGTCACCAGACAGATACAGAGAGATAGGTCCCTATCACAGCCAGCCAGACTCCCAATAGTGTGTTTCCCACATCCCCAGGCTGCCTCACACCCAGCTGGTCACTCAGATTACCCTGAACATTCATCATACAGAAATCATACAGATTTTGATCTTCTATTTGTTTAGCCTCTGGAGTTGATCGGGCACTTACTGACACCCAGCAGTTATAGATAGGGCTGTTTAAAAACGCATAATCATACCTTTCCCCAGCTCCCTCACTGGGTTGTTGCAGAGATCCAAAGAGAAAATGCGTATGAAAGGACCTGCAAAATATCGTGTCAAACAAATGAAGATGACATTATCATGACAGAGAACAAGTCACAACATTCAGGATGGCTTTTTCTTCTCCCTAGAAGAGAGAAATGCATTCCACTGGAGTCCATCTTCTCAGATATCTTAGTAATTAAGAACATGGGTCTTGGAAGTCAGACAAATCTGGGTTTAAAGCTGGTTCAGTTATTTCCTAGTTGCCTAGTCCTGGGTCAGGGACTTAACTTTCCTAAGCCTTTGTTCTCATCTGTAAGATGATAATAGTACCTCTTCCCAAAGTTGTTTATCAGATAATGCCTATAAAGTGCTCTGCATAGTGCCAGAAAATAGTACTTAATACATGGTAACAATTAATATCGTCTTTAGAAGTGTTCTGGAGAGCAGCAACCAAATGGAAGAATCACTGCATCTTTCCTAAATCTTTTTAGTATCCTCTCATCTGGGCTGTATTGCTATAGATCCAAGATGGTGAGTTAGACTGCAAAGCTCCCGCAACCCAGCGGAGTTTTACTTCCCCCACTCACTCTTCAATGAAGGACATACATTAAGCGTAGCTGTCCTAGGCAAGGGGTCTCAGGAGAAAATTAGATATAATGTGGGTCAAGTTATATACAAAAAGGCAAATCCATTCCCAGCCGGTACTGAGGGATCTACACTCTTTGGGGGACTGCAGAGGAAAGACATAACTAGCATTCATTCCAGGACTGGCTCTTTTCTTATCTTGCTGTGTGACCTTGGGTAAATTATATCACTCCTTTGGTTCTCATCATTCTTAACTGTGAAATGAGGGAGGGGAAATGTGGGGAGGGGATGGAGTTGGGAAGTACCTTTTCCCCCAAGTTTTAGTTGTTATGACTCCATCCTTATAGACTAACTGATGCCTGTCCATCCTTTGTTTGACCCTGACAAATGTTTGTTAAATGCTGTCTCTTCCCCAAGAAAATTCCATTTTAAAAAAGTCATTTTCTTATTACTTAATTCCCTATGAAGTTGCTAATTATCCTTCAATTTAAAAAAACAACCACTGAATTGATGATAAATGTGCTTTTAAAAAAGGAAAGAAAGCATTAATAACTAATTTACTGATCACTGGTGAACGTCACTTAACTGTCAGGTAGAACCACCCTGGAGCTGTTAAGTCATGTAGGAGCAGAGATTGTGAAAGGTTGTCCTGCTTGTAGTAATTAGAACCAGGTGAGGCTGTTACCGGGTCCAAGACAAGGTGTTGAGGCAAGGAAGATGACTTTATCCGGAAAGCCAGCTGACCGAGAAGGTGGCAGACTAGTGCCTCTGATAAACCATCTTATCCAGGTTTGGATGCCAGTTTCTTTTATAGTACAGAGAGGGGGAGGAGATGAGGAAGTAAAGTAAAAAGGCCATAAATTTTGCAAATATCCCCTGGAATGGCCAGCCTTGTGGAGGGGATGTGTTCATTTCTTGTTTCTTGCAGCCTTCCACAAGTGCGCCTGGTCAGGTTGTCTCCCTGTGAGCTGAACAGAGGCACTTTAACATTCAGGCAGAGGGGCAGGGTTCCGAGGCAGGCCACTATGTATGATGATAATAACAAAAGCAACGAAAAGCAAAGGTTAAAGTCAAAGAAACATGGAGTCCGACTTAGCTCTCCCCTGTTACAAGGCTAGTGAGGGTTTTTTTCTTTCTTGGAAGAAAGTTTTGAGCACTGTATTGTTATAATAACTGGAAGAAAGATGTCACTTTGGGAGAGTCATGAAGATCTTCTTGAGGGGCTGTAGAATAGGGCTTCTCTAAATATAGGTTTATTTGAGCACAAGTCATGAGTGTGCTTATGGGCATATCAGAATGAAAAACTGAAATCAGGCTTATTTCAGAAAAGAATCTGAGGGATAATGATGAAGGATGAGTAATAAGCATCCCATGAAAGACCTTAAATTCTATCCACAGGCAGTTAGAATGTATATGAGAGACACTTAGGAATTTATGTGGTTCTGGAAATGGAAGACGTTTTTCCCTCTTTTCTCTAATTTGCAGAGTGTGGGCATTTACCAGCAACTTCTCCACACCCGTGAGGAAAAATAACCCATTCAACATAGAAATACCGAATCTGAGATGTTGTGAGAAGTCACTCAGTTTAAGAAGTCACTTCCGCCAGGGAACTCCTATGCTGCTGCTGTTTGTAATCATTTCATTTTAATCTTTGCACTAGTTTTATACTTTATTAAGTAAAGAACACGAGTCTTTAAATTTTTTCTACGAGTTCTTTGGAGGCTTGCTTTCTCTATTGTCCAAGTGGTTAATACCCTCATAATTACTAAATGCAGGAGACAATTTTCAATCGTCTTTTTAGCACTGAAGACAGTAAATACCTCCACCTCTGGCTCCTGATTCTCTCCGAGTTCCTCTCATACATTTTTGACTGCTCTTTCTTGTGTTCTTTTGTTTGTTTCAAGTTTGTTATTAGACTTTATTATTTAGGTTTTAGATTCACAACAAAATTAAGCAGAAGGAATGGAGATTTCCCATATACGCTCTGCCCCCAGCACATCCTAGCCTCCCCCATGATCAATGTCTCCCACAAGCGTGATACATTTGTTACAACTGATGAACATACACTGACATATCACAATCACCCAGAGTCCATAGTTTACATTAGGGTTCATTCTTGGTATTGTACATTCTATGGGTTTGGACTATGGACAAAGAAATATTGCCTGACATTTTAGTAATCAAAGAATATTGCCTGCCATCAAGCCATCAACCACTGCAGGTTCCCGCAGTGGTGCACCCTGAGAGGAATTCAGGATGGTGAAAAACAGGATACTGGCCCTAGATATCAAAGGAATGATTTTAATGATCTCTGACTCTTGCATCTTCCCTACATAGAAAAGCACTAAACTCATTAATTTGAAATGTCTGTTTTTGTGATTAGCAGTAATCTTTTGACATTCTACTACATGGATTTGTTTGTTTGTTTGTTGTAGCAAAAACTCCTATATATCCTGGTTCCTCCCTTACCTCTTCTGAGCAGTCTCTCAGAGCTTAGCTGAGAGGCTGTATCCCAAGCTTAAGCCCTCAGAAAGTTTGCCGAATAAAACATAATTCTCAACTTCTAGGTTGTGCTTTTTTTTTTTTTTTTCTGTTGTCATGGGACTGAGCCCTGAACCTGTCTGCACTAATTCTGGGTAGTTAGTGTCAGAATTGAATTGAATTGCAGGACACCCCCTCAGTGCCTAGAAAGTGGGAGAATTGTCTGGTATGAGGGAAGAAAATCCCATGCAAAAAGATCATATACACTAAGTGTACGTTTAATTTGGTAAGGAACTGCTGAAGTCTCTTCCAAATTGGCTGTACCATTTTGCATTCCCACCAGCAATGAATGAGAGTTCCTTTTGGTCCACAGCCTCACCAGCATTTGACGGTGTTGATGTTGTCAGTGTTCTGGACTTTGCTCATTGTAATAAGTGTGATAGTGGTATCTTGTTGTTGTTTTAATTTGGACTTCCTTGATGACATATTATGCGGAGTATCTTTTCATATAGTTGCGTGTGTTGACCTAAAACAAACAGACTGCGAGTTATTTCTCCAGCAAAGATGGGTTTACTTGGGATCTGCAGAGAATTGCAATTTGAGGTCTGCATCCATGGTGAGCCAAATGCAAGTCCCTGCACTGCAAGGGAAGGAGAACACTTTTATAGAGGGTAAAAGGAAGTTGGGAGGGCTAAAATAAACAGTAAAATAAACAGAGTTCATGGCTTTTCATTGGTTGAGTCCTTGCCAGGGAAGGAGTCTTTCTTCTTCCTCTTGGGCACTGCTATTGTCACAGGGCATGAGAGCGTCTCATTCTGGTCCGCCGACTCGATTTAATTGAAGTTTCTGTTTTTGTTTTTAATTTATTTATTTTATCTTTGGCTGTGTTGGGTCTTCTTTGCTGCCACGCGGGCTTTCTCTAGTCGTGGCGAGCAGGGGCTACTCTTCGTTGCGGTGCATGGGCTTCTCATTGCGGTGGCTTCTCTTGTTGCGGACCACAGGCTCTAGCTGCACAGGCTTCAGTAGTTGTGAAGTTCTCTCGGGTTCTAGAGCTCAGGCTCAGTAGTCGTGGTACACGGACTTAGTTGCTTTGCGGCATGTGGGATCTTCCCGGACCAGGGATCAAACTCGTGTCCCCTGCATTGGCAGGTGGATTCTTAACCACTGTGCCACCAGGGAAGCCCGAAATTTCTGTTAATTAATTTTTTTATGCTTATTATCTCTATATCTTCTTTGGTGAGGTGTCTACTAAGGTCTTTGACCAATTTTTTTTGTTTTTAAGTCTTTATTGAATTTGTTACAATATTGCTTTTGTTCTATGTTTTGCTTTTTTGGCCACAAGGCATGTGGGATCTTAGCTCCCCAACCAGGAACCGAACCCGCACCCCCTGCATTGGAAGGTGAAGTCTATAACCACTGGACCGCCAGGGAAGTCCCCTGACCAATTTTTAAGATTGGGTTGTTTTCTTATTGTTGAGTTTTAAGAGTTCTTTGTATATTTGGGGTAATAGCTCTTTATCAGATACATTTTTTTGCAAATATTTTCTCCCAATCTGTGGCTTCTAATTCTCTTGAAATTGTCTTTCAAAGAGCAGAAGTTTTTAATTTTAAAAACTTTAATGAAGTCTAGTTTATCAATTCTTTCTTGCTTGAATCACGCCTTTGGTATTTTATCTAAAAAGTCACTACCAGGGACTTCCATGGTAGTCCAGTGCTCCCAGTGCAGGGGGCCTGGGTTCAATCTCTGGTCAGAGAACTAGATCCCACATGCTGCAACTAAGGATCTCTCATGCTGCAACTAAGATCTGGCGCATAGTAAACAAAAAAAGTCACCAACAAACCCAAGGTCCTCTAGATTTTGTCCTTTGTTATTGAAGGGGAGCAGAATCTGTCACCCCAAAATATGCCTCTTTGGCAGGAGAATTATTGTAGGCTGATACTTTTAAGAAACAGCAAACATAGGAAAAGCCCTGAAAACTGAGTAGAAGTACAAAAGCTCCTTTTGTAGGAGACATTTATATTTCTAAGGGAAATCTCTATTTGTATGGGTATCTCCTTCTCTGTACCTAGAAGAGAAGGGTGATTCTAAATCTCTGGAAACACTTATTAATGGAGAAGGCAGTGAATTAAATCTGCAGAACAACCTTACCCTTGGTTACTGTGCTTTTGCTGGTCACCTCCCATAACTGGCCTGGGTTGGGGGGTAGGGGGAGACCGCAACATCTTTCGTCTTTAACTACAGACGGCATCTAAGGTGGTGACTTGGGCCATTTTGGAGAGTTATTCAGTGTTCTTGGATATCTCCCTTGAATATAGAAGGTATACAGTTTACTAAATGTGTTTGTTTTTCTCCCATTAACCTGTCTTTTCATTACGGAGGGATCTCAGCCAAGAACCTAAAAGGGGAGAGGAAAAATTATTTCTCCTTCCCCACATTATCTTCTAGGAGTTTTGTAGTTTTGCAGTTTACATTTAGGTCTGTGATCCGTTTTGAGTTCATTTTTTGTGAAAAATATAAGGTCTGTGTCTAGATTCACTTTTATTTTTTAACATGGATCTTCTTCCTACCTCTTATTGGATTTATTTCCTTAGATTTACCTCTAGATGAATATTCACTTCTTTTTCTGATTGATCTCATTCATTCACTCTCATGGCTTCTCCCATCTTCTAGAAAGGTTCTCAAATACCAGTCCATTGAATAGTTTCATCAGAGTCAACCAGGGTGCTTATCAGTAATGCAGTCAGCCCTCTGTATCCACAGGTGCTGCATCCTCAGATTCAACCAACCACAGATCAAAAATATTCGAAAAAAAATTCCAGAAAATTCCAAAAAGCAAAATTTGAATTTGATGCGTGCTGGCAACTGTTTACATAGCGCTTCCATTGTATTAGGTATTATAAATAATCTAGAGGTGACTTAAAGTATATGGGAGGATTGCACAGGTTATATGCAAATACTAATGCCATTTTATATAAGTGACTTGAGCATCCTCAGATTTTGGTATCCATGGGGAGTCCCAAAACCAATCCCCCTCAGACACCAAGGACGAGACTGTACAGCTTCCCAGGCACCCCTGAGATAGAAACTTCTGGGACTCAGAATTTTTAACATAATTTTAAGCAGAGAATCATATTTAAGGATCTCTAGGAGATTCCAAAGAGCAATCTTAGCGATCACTGTTCTAGGGGAAGCTGATGATATTTACATCTACTTCTTTTTTTTAAATAAATTTATTTATTTTATTTATTTATTTTTGGCTGTGTTGAGTCTTCATTGCTGCGTGCGGGCTTTCTCTAGTTGTGGTGAGCGGGGACTACTCTTCGTTGTGGTACGCAGGCTTCTCATTGCAGTGGCTTCTCTCGTTGCAGAGCACGGGCTCTAGGCGCACAGGCTTCAGTAGTTGTGGCACGCAGGCTCAGTAGTTGTGGCTCACGGGCTCTAGAGCGCAGGCTCGGTAGTGGCGCTCTGGCTTTGTTGCTCTACGGCATGTGGGATCTTCCTGGACCAGGGCTCCAACCCGGGTCCCCTGCACTGGCAGGCGGATTCTTAACCACTCTACCACCAGGGAAGCCCTACATTTATTTCTTTATCAATTCTGAGGGCTTCCTGAATTCTAGCCCAATTTTTCTAATAGTTGCTGGTCATCTCACTAGATAACCCTTAGTCAACTCAACCCAATCCTGTTGGAACTATGTATGCTGTCTATGTTTCGTTTTCAGGTAATGATGCTATCTATAACCACATATAGCCACCCAGGCTAGAAATCTCCATTACTACAACTTCCCTGCTTTCTCACCTCTATAGCTGACACAATCATCTAGATAGATGACATAGTCCTGCTGTGGAATACCATTGGAATCTACCTGCCTCTTCACTTACTGTGACCATTTACTTCATGCCTCATCTCTTTCTCAGAACACTGCAATGGTTTTCAGACTTGTCTAACATTCTGATTCTCTTATCTCTAAACCATTCTCTACATTTCCATATGAATCATCATTCTAAGGCAACAATGTCTTATAGAACTTTCTGGAATGATGGCAATGCTACATATCTGCATTGTCCAGGAGGACAGACACTACTCGATGTGGCTGTTGAGAACTTCAAACGTGACAAGTATGACCGGAGAATTGTATTTTAAATTTAATGGAATTCGAATTTATATAGCCACATGAATCTAGAGGCTACCATAATGGACAGAGCAGTTCTACTGTGGATTATTTTATATCCTACCCTAGTGCTTTCCAAAAGCTCTTTACCTACAGGATAAGGTCTAGAGTCTATAGTATGACATTGAATGACACTCATAATCCAAACGTCTTTTCAGTTTCTGCTACCTCCCCTGCCCCCATTCCACATGTTCTACTCTAGCACTGTAGAAACTTGCTTTTCCTAAACAAGCCATAATTTTTAGATCTCTCAGCTTTTGAGCCTGCTCTTTGCTCTGCCTAGAATGTCCTTCCCTTATTTCCTTCCTTTCAAAAGTTGCCCCAACTTTCCATGCCGATAAAGAGTGTATGGGAGGATGTGTGTAGGTTATATGTCCTGCATGCATCCTCAACATAGGAACCTCCCCTTAGCCTTGACCTTTGATCTTGAACAAGCTGTTTAGCATCTCTCTGCCTGGTTATCTCATCTGTAGAGTGGGAATGATAATATTTTCTCTCTAACAGAGTTGTTGGAGGATTAGATATTGCAGTATTCAGACTCCACTGCTGAGAAAGCACTCAATAAAAAAAGTATTATTTTCTGTCCTCCCGTAACACTTATGACGTGGTACTTGAGGCCTTTCCAGGTGGGACTCATTCTCTCTTTCCTCAAGACTATGAGCTCCTTACCAGCAAAGACTTGATCTTGTTCATCATTGTCCTCCAGCAGCCGCATATTGTAGCTATTTGACAAATGCCTTGACTGGGGGACAGATAACTGAGTGAATCAATTATTCACATAGGGTGTCACAGAATTTTTTTTAAAAAGTACCCCTTTTGTGTGTGTGTATCTTTAGCAAGGAGCAAAAGAGGCAGATAGTTGGGGCAAGAATGAGAAAAGAGGGTGCCAACAACTTTTCTTGTAAAGCATTAAATCTTTCTTGTTACTGCCCAGAAAAACTGGCGGTAAGCCTGTTGTTGAATCTGTATCCTTTCTCCTTGCTTGACTAGAGTATAGCTCTCACATTTTTGCCATTTTGACTTTCCTTTCTGGGTCCTCTGTCCCTCTCCTGCCATGGGCATTAAGCTTCCATCACTGTCACCAAGGAAACAGCAGGGATGCTCATTCCTCACAGCTCTGCATATCTGAACTCTGGTTGCCTTTGTCCACTGAGCTAACTAAATTCTTCGTGTGCTCACCACTAAATCACCTGTCTTCTACACAGAACTTTAACCATTATTCTACGTTAAAAAAAAACAAACGTGTAACTATTTCTTCTCTTGAGAATGGTCTTTTTCCAGACCTGTCAGTACTGTTGAATGCAGCGGACATTTTCGGTCCCTAGGAGTAAATATAAAAATTGCCTGTTTAGCCCTTGCACTGTGTGCACTGTAAGTGCTGGTCAATTTTAAAGCACTGCAACAGAGCATTCATAATGGGTTTCGCTTTTAAAAGCACTGTAGACCAAAAATAAACCTGACAAAGGGCAGCTGTAGAGTTTTAACATGTGGAAAACTCCACAGGCGGCAGTTATATAACTGGAAAGAAACATAATAAATATTTCACACCGTTAGATGAACTTCTAACTCTGACACGTGAAAAGCAAAGAACACAAAACACACCTCAACTCTCCAAAGAAGCAGAAAGCTTACACCGAGAAGAGGCCAAGGCGATTGCTAAAATCTGAGTCCTGCCTTCCAGCTCGAGTCTTGATTGCTTTTTTCCCCCCTTCGCCTCCAAGGCGGAGCCGGCGAACCCCATCTCCCCGGAGCGCCTACCCCGCAGGTTCGCGGTTGGCCAGAAATTTTCCAAAGATCTCCACCCTTAGGCTGAAAACCCCCAGAGAAGTTTTGTGCCAAGGAGGGGAAGAGAGGAGTCGGAGCAAGGCAGGCTCAGTCCCCCCTCCTCCGCGCCCCACCCCCAAGCCCTGCGGCCAGCGCCTCCCGCGCCCGGGCTCCTCGCCCTGGGGGACAGCTGGCAGCCCCGCGCCGGACCAGACACAAAGCCGATCAATCCCGGCGGCGCGGGGGCGGGGGCCGCCCGCCCCGCCAGGGCTTCCCTTCCGCCCGTCGCCTCCTCCGGCCCCCTCATTAGGACCCAGCCGACACCTCGTCCGGCTTCCTCGGCCCGCCCCGTCCCAACCTCCCCACACGCCCCCCTCCCGAAAATAAAAGAACTGTCCAGACCCCCCCAGGTCTCCGGTTAGGCCAGACCCGCCTCTAGGCAGCCGGTTAAGAAGACGCCCCTGGAAGGGGGAAACTGACATGCCATCAGGCCCCGCCCCTCCCCTCCCCTGCAAGAGTGTCTCTGCTCCCGCCCCGAGAAGTTCAGTGCCCCCCCGGGCTGCCTCCCGCGCTTCCGCGCTCCCGCCGCCGGGACCCTCGGCTTCCGAGGAGTCGGCAGCTCCCGACCCCGCGAAGATGGCGAGGAGGAGCCGCCACCGCCTCCTCCTGTTGCTGCTGCGCTACCTGGTGGTCGCCCTGGACTGTAAGTTGCTGGGGGTACCGCCACCCTCCCACCCACTCCTGCTGAGACCAGCTCCCCCAAACCTCCAGCCCCTACTACGCTCGGCGCTGGCGGAGGGCTTTCTCTGGGGTCCCGGACGGAAGGTCTGCCGCGGGGCAGCTGACTTGACACCCAGCGAGCCCAGAATTCGGGGGTGCCGTCTGCGGCTGGGGGCCGGAGGTCTTCAGTTTAGTGTAAATCGCATCTGATTTTGTCAGTTCTAGTTAGAGAAACTTAAGGGTCCACGCCAGCAGGTTCTCATCTTGCAAAGTTGGGTTGAGTTTTCAAAGACACGGAAACGTGAATAGAATGCAAAACTCACTAACTCCTTAGAAGATGCTAAGATCCCAAGATGGCATCACTCGGAGGCAGGCGCCAGCCACACGCTTAGCACTAGAGCAGGGGGCACTATTAGAATTGTCATGGCTTTTGAGGGTCCCAGTTGTGCCGCTAATGTGCAGTGCACTTTTGGGACGCGTGGTGGGAGGGAATTCCTGGCTGCTGAGCCAGAATTACTTGTATCCTCTCCACCTGCACATCTACATTCAGTTAGAGGAGTCTGGTCTGGGCGCTCCAGCCAGCTGCTGTGTCCTCAGGGTACGTCAACGGGATTGTTAGAAAGATACAGAAGCTCTGATGCAGTAGCGGGAGACGTCCCAAAGCCAACTTCACGGGATGGTTCTAAACAGGATTTTCACGGATTCTGGGCTCATAAGATTTAAAATCCTGGGAATGTTTCCTATTATTTTGTTTTTCTCGCGTTAACTTTTTAGAAAAAAATGGAGGAGATTACAATAGATCTTTAGCACACTTAAGAAACGAAGTTTTCCTTTTTCTTTCGTTTTTCCTTTTTTTCTTTTTACTTTCCTTTTATTTATTTTTAATAGAATGCATTATTCTTGTTGCTATTCAGGTTCTGGTAATATAATACTTAAAATAACCTGCAGGTTGTGTGTCTAATAGCATAAAACAATGACTCTTTCTCGAGCTCTCATTGCCTGAGTATTGCTCAGCTCAACGTGGTGTGAGTTTTTGTCCCTGAGTGGGGAAAGAAGGTGCAAGTTGTCTCAGTGAAGGGGGCATGTGCTAACCTATATTATAGGAAATCAAACCAAGAAGTCAAGGCTTCACAAGAAAAACCATTACGCAACTTTGACATATCAATTGGTATCGTGTTAAACACACAGACAAAAAAATCACTAATGCCGAAAGGCAACAAAGAGGCAGACTGGAGGAATTGTAACAAAACTACTGGAAAAGTTATGTATTTCACTGACAGTCTTAAATTTGAAATAAAAAGGACTGACTTTAGTGTAGAATTATCACTAATTAAAAACAGAGAAAATTATTTTACTCTGGTATTCCTACACAGTAATCAAAATAGAAACAATACACCCTAAGTTTGAAACTGTAGCCAAGAATAACCCAGAGGCAAACACAGGCTTAGATGAATAGGCAGAATAAGCGCTTTTTCAAGCTTTGGGTAAAGCTAACACTTTGGCCCTCCTAACCCTGACTCCTACAGGGGATTAATTTGGAAGTGTGCAGGGATCTTTTCTGTATTGTTCCTGGGATGCCAAAAGGTCTGGTATTGCAAGAATGTTTTATTTGCTTTTTAAAATTTTTTTAAATTTTATAACAGTTTAGACTTAAAGAAAAATTACAAAGATGGTATAGAGAGTTCCCATATACACCACACCCACTTTCCCCTATTATTAATATTTTACATTAGTGTGATACATTTGTCACAATTAAGGAACCAATACTGATACATTATTATTAACTGAAGTCCATACTTTTTTCAGATTTCCTTCATTCTTCCCTGATGTTCTTTTCTGCTCCAGGATCCCATCCAGGACACCACAGTACATTTAGTAATCCTGTATGTATCCTTAGGCTCCTCTTAGCTGTGACAGTTTCTCAGACTTCCCTTATTTTGTTATTACCTTGGCAGGTTTGAGGCGTATTGGCAAAATATTTTGTAGAATGTCCCTCAATTGGTATTTCTCTGATATTTTTCTCATGACTAGACTGGGTTTATGGTTTTTTTTGGAGGGCAATCTCCGAGGTGAAGTATCATTTTCATCACATCATATCAAGGGTACATACTGTGACCATGACTTATCACTGTTGATGTTAACCTTTATCACCTGGTCGGGTAGTGTATGCCAGGTATCTCCATGGGTTACCTTCCCCCCCACTTTCCATACTGTATTTTTTGGAAGGAAATCACTATGTACAACCCACACTTAAGGAAGAAGAGTTATACTCCACCTCCTTGAGAGTGGAGTAGCTCCATAAATTACTTGGAATTTCTCTGCTTGAGAGATGTCTCTCCCCCCACTCCATTCATTCATTCATTCATTCATCTATTTTTTTTATGTCAGTATAAGCTCATCAATATTTATTTTGCACTTTGGATAACAGTCCAATACTATTTTATTTATTTTAGATTGTCAGCTTTGGCCATTGGGAGTTCTTAAAATTGGTTCCTGTGTCCCTTTGACATCCCCCCATCATTGTGTATATATGTGTGCTTGTTTGTTTGTTTTTGGCACTTCCTTATTTTCTGGTCCCACAAAATGCTCCAGGCTGATCCTGTATATTTTCTGCTCCAGTTCCAGAATCAGCCACTGCTCCAAGGAGCCCTGGTTCCTTTGATTGGAGAATGGTATTAGAAACCAAGATCTGGGCACTAGGTACATTCATTGCTTTTAGGGAGTTGTTGAAAAAACAAGAATGTTCTTCAAGGCTAAGTTTCACCCCGCCGTCCTATTTTTGATTTATCCACTCAGGTTTCACATTCAGATCCAAAAACTGTACTGAAGGCTTACCTATGTATCACACTGTTCCTAGGACTTTCCTGTATGTTTTCTCTTTTTAAGTTCTCAACAAATGCATGAGATAGAACATATCTTCAACTTACAGGTAGGGACCCTAAGGCTCAGGAAAGCTAAGTTACTTGTCTGGGCTCACTTATCTGGGCTAGAAAGAGGTGGCACTGGGATTTGAAGATCAGAGACTTTGTTGCATAGATAGCTGGCCTTCACTCTCATTTTTCTGAACACTTAACTCTTTTTATCATCTTCATTCAAGAAAAGACAGTGGATTCCTTATGCTCTAATTATATACTCATCTTCTTGATATTCATCCCAAATACGACTGTACCACTCTTTTGTCTCAATCCTAATATGTATAATATCATGCTCATTCCCATTCTTTCCTTTTACTTCTATCTGTCAATATTCTTTGTTTCTTTTTGGTAGTCAGGAGGATTGCTTTTTGTTGTTGTTATTTAAATTATGATTTCAGTGTACCTGTTGATAGATGGACATTAATTTGTGTGTTTAGTTGAATTATATTTTTCTTTCCCACTAAAATAGAAGCTCCATGTGGGAAGAAATTTCTTGATGTTTGCTCACTACTGTATGTCCAGTGCTGAGCAAAGTGCATGGTTAATAGTACGGGTAAATATACACCTGTCGAAGGGGAAGGGGATAAGGTGGAGTGGGTGGAAGAAATGTATGGATAGAGTTAATGATTGTATTATAAATCATGAAGCCCTAACTTATTCTACGTAGGTGAGATGTCAGGAAAGGAGTTGAATGTGAATGAGAGCAGTGTGCTGTTCTTGGCAATACACATCTGGTGGCAGCTTGTCCTCAGATCTAGACTGGAACCCAAGCCAGGCAACTTGGCCCGAGTTTGTAATCTCTCATCAACTGACAAGGACCGTGGAGGCAGAGAGAGGTTTGGATCTTCTGCAAAATTACAAGGTTCTGCCTCTATGATGGAACTGACCCAAAACAGCACTCCAGGAAACCGGTGCCAGGAAAATTCTGCCCTCTGTCAACATTGTTAAGAGCAAAGCATCATAATCAACTAGCTGAAGAGAACTGGTTCCATCTTGACATAGTCAAGATGAATGCAAAGGTCAAATTGTGCTTGCTGGTAGACCTGATAATCATTTTAAGACAGTAACAGACAGGACATTAAAAAGGAAGATGTCAAAAGCAAAAATATCAGCATAAAGAGAACAGTGAGTTCCCTATGGCTGAGGACACTCATTTACCCCTCCACATGAGCAGTTCAATGAGAGAAGCCCATGTGTATTTACACACATTTGCTCTGCCCATGGTTTCTATCACACTATCTTCCTCCAGTGGACCTCTTTGGTGGAGAAGATGTATTAGACCATAGAGGCAAGAGCCACTGTGTTTGTTAAAGTCAGACCAGCAGAAATCTGTAAAAGCCATTGTTTAAAATAACATTTCTTTACATCCCGTAACAATGTAGTGACACCACTGCTGAGCCGATACTACAGGCTCCCTGTATTGCCAGATTGATGTTTTTTTAAAAATAAATTTATTTATTTTATTTTTGGATGGGTCTTCGTTGCTGCACGTGGGCTTTCTCTGGTTGCAGCCAGCAGGGACTACTCCTCGTTGCGGCGCACGGGCTTTTCACTGCAGTGGCTTCTCTTGTTGCGGAGCACGGCCTCTACGCACGCAGGCTTCAGTAGTTGTGGCACATGAGCTCCGTAGTTGTGGCTCGTGGGCTGTAGAGCGCAGGCTCAGTAGTTGTGTCGCACGGGCTTAGTTGCTCCACGGCATGTGGGATTTTCCCGGACCAGGGCTCGAACCCCTGCACCCTGCACTGGCAGGCGGATTCTTAACCACTGCGCCACAAGGGAAGCCCTCCCAGATTGACGTTTCGAGGAAGATGAGGGTGAGTCAGAATCTGGGTCAAGTGCTTTCTTTGGCAAAAGAAGAAAAAGAAAACTTAAAACTGGGCACTACTTTCTTGGAAGGTGTTACTGAGGTCAGAACTCAGGGGAAAAAAGCCCAACTATATTAGTTTCCTATTGTCACAGTAACAAATTACGGTAAATTTAATGCCGCACAAATTTATTATCTTAAATTTCTAGAGGTCAGAAGTGTGAAATAGGTCTCACTGGGCTAAAATAGAGGTATGGGAAGGGCAGTGTTCCTTCTGGAGGGTCTAGGGGAGAATCTGTTTCTATGTGTTTTCCAGCTTCCAGCTAGAGGCCAGCCATGGCCCCATTCCTCCAGATGCAAAGCCAGCGATGCCAGGCTGCCATATCTCTGGTTCTCTCTCTTTTGCCTCCCTCTTCCACTTATAAGGACCCTTAAAATTACATCAGGCCCACCTGGGTAATCCAGAATAATCTACTCATCTCAAGATCAGCTGGTTAGCGACTTTAATTCCATCTACAACCTTATTCCCTATTTACCATGTAAGGTAACATATTTATAGGTTCCTGGAATTAGGATGTGGACACCTTGCCCGGGGGGGGGAGGATTATTTTGCCTACCACAGGAACCAAAATTAGGATGTGTGTAATCGGTGTTGTGGCCAAGAACATTCTAGAGCCTATGGAGCAACCATAACTCTTCCCTTTAAATTATACTTCATAGTGTTATAGATTTGCATTTTTTGAGCTGTATTTCAGATGGCATAGTGTAGTGGTAAAAAAGAGGACATACTCTGATGCTGAACTCTGCTCACTTACTAGCTCTGTGACTTTGTACAAGTTATTTGACTTTTGTGTGGGTTAGTTGACCCATCTGTAATGGTGACAATCCCAATAACAGTACTTACCTCATAGAGGTTTAGGGAGAAAGAAATGTGTTCACATGTATAAAGCATTTAAAAAACTGTTACTGTTATTATTGTTAAAATTTGGGGGCAATGAAGTTAAACATTCATATTATCACTTATAATGGATTTCTGACATTTTTGAGAGTCATAGACAAAGAATAGGCTGTTTCATAAGTACTGTACTAGTTTAAACAGCCTGTTTTATTTCCTTTTATTATTTTAAGAGTTTATTTTAGGGAATTCCCTGGCGGTCTAATGGTTAGGACTCCACGCTTCCACTACAGTGGGCACTGGTTCAATCCCTGGTCGGGAATTAAGATTCCACAAGCCGCGCAGCACGGCCAAAAAGTAAAATAAAATAACTAAAATGTTAGATTAAAAACTTTAAAATGTTAAAAAAAGAATTTTTTTAGAATGTGTTTTTTTAAGTTTTATTACAAAATACACACACATACATCTCTATCTATCTATGAAAAGATTATACTCGTAACCAGGTAGAGAAGATGAGGGAGACCATTTCTGATGGTGCCAACAGCACGCACAGATGTCCCTGGGGGAGAGCGTTCAGGAAGAGGGTGAAGGAATAAAATAAGTTCTTTAAGGCCAGAGTATGGAGAGCAGGGGGGGGTGAGAGGCAGCAGCCAGGCGGTGGAGGGCTTTGTGAGACACAGTTAGGATTTTGAATTTATCCTAAAGTAAGAAGCCATTGAAGGCTTTTAAACACTGAATATCCGTCAGATTTGCATTTCAAAAAGAGAACCCAGTGGATGGAGGATAGAGAATGGGCAGAATGGGTAGGTGGGAAGTTGGAAGTGGGGAGACCAGTGATTGGAGTGGTCCAGGCAATTACTTCCTAAGTATATCTTTTATATAGTTTACTGAAATATATACATACACAAACGTATATCATTAAACATATACATATACCCACAGAAAATTGTTTTATTATTTGAAATGTAGTTAATTAATCAGGGATTTGAGAAAAATTGTTCTTTGGTTTTTAAGGATTTTTTTTTTAAATCATGTATACTGGAGGTGTTTCCAACTTTCTGTTCAGCTCCCAGCATATAAACGTAAAACAGTAGCTCTTTGGGTTACTGTTTCTCTTCTTTCAGTGTTGTTCTCTTTTCCAATACCTGAGTTTGTCTTCCATCAGTATTGTTTTAAGTGTTTTTAGAGTTTCACCAAGTTGCCACCCTTTGGAGGGTGACTTGATTAGCTGTGATGGGAAGAAGAGTGGCCTTCTATATTACTAAGGGTATGAGTGTGTGCATGAGAGAGAGAGAGAGAGAGAGAGAGAGAGAGAAAGAGAGAGAGAGAGGATGTGTGTGCTCAAATGAATGCCGGCTGACAGGCCCACAGAACCCTACTGAGGATCTTCAAACCAATGAGTGGGTCAGCAGTGTTCTGCAGTTTGAATTGTTCTTATGTTTTATGAGGAGAGAAGCAGAACACTGTCCTGGACCTAGTCCTGTGAAGTAGGTCAGGAACTGCTCTCTTAAAGGGAACCCTCCTACACTGTTGATGGGAATGTAAATTGGTGCAGTCACTATGGAAGCAGTATGGAGGTTCCTTAAAAAACTAAAAATAGACTTACCGGGCTTCCCTGGTGGCGCAGTGGTTGAGAGTCCGCCTGCCGATGCAGGGGACATGGGTTCGTGCCCCGGTCCGGGAGGATCCCACATGCTGCGGAGCGGCTGGGCCCGTGAGCCATGGCCGCTGAGCCTGCGCGTCCGGAGCCTGTGCCTCACAATGGGAGAGGTCACAACAGTGAAAGGCCCGCGTACCGCAAAAAAAAAAAAAAAAAAAAAATAGACTTACCATATGATCCAGCAATCCCATTCCTGGGCACAGATCCGGAAAAGACAAAAACTCTAATTTGAAAAGATACAGGCACCCCAGTGTTCACTGAAGCTCTATTTACAATAGCCAAGACATGGAAGCAACCTAAATGTCCATTGACAGATGAATAGATAAAGAAGATGTGGTAAATATACACAGTGGAATATTACTCAGCCATAAAAAGAATGAAATAATGCAGTAAGTCAGACAGAGAAATATAAATAGCATATAATATCACTTATATGTGGAATCTAAAATGAACTTATTTCCAAAACAGAAATAGACTTACAGACATAGAAAACAAACTTATGGTTACTAAAAAGGAAGGGCGGGGAGGGATAAATTAGGAGTTTGGGATTAATAGATTCACACTACTATATATAAAATAGATAAACAACAAGGACCTACCATGTAGCACAGGGAACTATATTCAATATCTTATAATAACCTATAATGGAAAAGAATCTGAAAAAGAATATATATATACATATATATACTTTGTTGTATACCTGAAACTAACACAATATTGTAAGTCAACTATACTTCAATAAAAAAATAATAATTTAAAATATATATTTTTCGGAAACAATTTTGAACAGTTCCCGAAGTACAACCACAGAACTGTATAATGTTCTAAAGGACAGAATTCGACGAGTACTGATTAAACCATAATTTTCCTCCCAGAAATTCTCTAAAACTGTTGAAAATAGAGGTAAACACTTCATTTTACTCTAAGTAAACGGGTCATTCATGCCTGTTCAACTGCGTTCTCCAGGTCTTCAAAGGATCTCCTACTGCTGTTGTTGACATTGCTAACAGCCCACTGGGAAAGAAACTTTGTGGAGAAAAATGTCAAATATTTCCTTCTAGAAACTGAAGTGGGGCAACGTACAAGAGGGGACTCTATGTGAGTAAATAAAGTGCTCTTGGATGATTTAAAAAAGAAAAAGAGCTACTCTCTTAGCTTTCCACTGTCTGGGCTCCAAAAGCCCTGAGCAAGCATCCTCGTGAGCATAACTGACTTGAGTTTTAGTCCTTAACTAAAGAGTCTTGTCTTTCTCTCCCTCTCATGTCATTGGACTCAAGATTTTATTTGTTTCGTTGGATTTTCTATTTTGTTTTAGTCTTCAAAGTGCCTCACAGGGACATTTTGGGACAAATTTGTCTTTATATTTGTACAGAGTGAAGAAGCCTAGCTGGTCTCTCTCCTTTATGCAAGGTGTTTCCGGTTTGCTGGCTCACATCTTGTGAAAAGAGTCACCTGCTGTTTTCAGTTTTAGCTTTTCTCACACTATGAAAACTTGCTCAATACTTTATGATGGACGTGATCAAAGACAAAAATATATCACTGTTAAATGCATCTACTTACATGTTCAACTAGCATAATTTATGTATATGGTGAATTCGAACATCACAGAAAAGTTATCAAATGAGAACTGTCTCCTTTACAGTCCTCCTGATATTTATTCCACTCCCACTCTTTTAATCTGATTGTTTAATTGAGGTATAGTTGATGTACAATATGATATAAGTTTCAGATATACGACATTCACAATTTTTAAAGGTTATACTCCGTTTATAGTTATTATACAATATTGGTTATATTCCCTGTGCTGTACAATATATCCTTGTAGCTTGTTTATCGTATGCATAGTAGGTTGTACCTCTTAATCTCCTACCCCATGTTGTCCCTTTCCCTCACTCCCTCCGCTCGTAACCACTAGTTCGTTCTCTATACCTGTGAGTCTGTTTCCTTTTTGTTATATTCACTAGTTTGTTTTATTTTTTAGATTCCACATATAAGTGATATTATACAGTATTTGTCTTTCTCTGATTTATTTCACTAAGCATAATACCCTCCAAGTCCACCCATGTTGTTGCAAATGACAAATTTTCATTCTCTTTTTATGGCTGAGTAATATTGCATTGTGTTTGTGTGTGTGTGTGTGTGTGTGTGTGTGTGTGTGTGTGTATGAGACATCTTCTTTATCCATTCATCTGTTGATAGACACTTAGGTTGCTTCTATATCTTGGCTACTGTAAATAATGCTGCTATGAACATCGGGTTGCATGTATCTTCTTGAATTAGTGTTTTTGTTTTCTTCAGATATATGCCCTGAAATGGAATTGCTGCATCACATGGTAGCTCTGTTTTTAGTTTTTTGAGGAACCCGCATGTTGTTTTTCACAGTGCTTGCACCAATTTACATTCCTACCAATAGTGTATAAGGGTTCCCTTTTCTCTACTTCCTCATCAATGAAGTAGCCCACTCTTAAGTTTCTTGCATGTGATTCCAGAAAAATCGTGGGGCGGGGAATGTAGTTCCAGCATATATGAGCATACCTGTATAGTTTCTTTAAAAATAAAAATTACTGTGCTTAATGTTCTGCACCTTCCAACAGATCAAATCATATTGTGTATAATATTCTGTGCTTTCCTACAAAGTATCTATTTTTACCAGTAACTAAAGCCACAACCCAAAGCTGGGTCACCAAACAGGACTCATGATAACATCTTGAAGAGGGCTTTTTAAAACCCTATGCCAAGATGCAGTAGGGACGATCTTCTAGTTAAAACCATTAAATATAAGTAGTGAAACCAAGTGCTATAACAAAACAGAGGGAAATAAACTCCCAAACCAGTGATCAAAACTAGAAAGAGAAAAATTCCAACCGAGACCCAGTGAAAAAATCCAAAGGAGAAGAGAGTAAAGGCCAGAGAGGACAGAGACAGCAGCACCAGCTAGGATTTACAGACAAGTGAAAGCTGCTGCTATTTTTAAAGGAGACGAAAGAAGTAATGACCATGAATAAAATTGGAACACGTTGAGCTACTGGGAAAGTGCTAAATTTGAAAAGAGAGAATTGTGTTTATGTTTAAAAAAAATGCTCTAGAGTCACTTTAAAATAGGAGTGGATTCTAATCAAAAGTAGAAGGGACATATGAAATAAACAATGACTCAAGTGTAAATAAACACTGATCTATTCAATCCAATAATTTAATTACTGGTTATTATTATTTAATCCAATAATCTAAACACAGTGAGCTCTGCCATAAAATATATAAAAGTTTTACATAAACTGATTGGAGCTATGGTATCATTGTACTGTGACGCCATATAATGCTTTTGGTCCCAGAAGGAGTCAGGTTCTTTTGTGTTTGTGCCGTGTGTGTGTGTGTGTGTGTGTGTGTGTAAGGGAGTGAACCTCTATGGCATTTTATCTAGATACAATGTTTCTCCTCCCAGCCTCCATCTCTTCTACTGTCATTGTCCTCCTTGTTCAAATGTTCTCCATGTTGCCAAACGCAAGTCCTCTCTGAAGGTCTAAGTCCAAAATCCCTTACCTCTTCTTTTTTTTTTTTTTTTGCGGTACGCGGGCCTCTCACTGTTGTGGCCTCTCCCGTTGCAGAGCACAGGCTCCGGACGTGCAGGCTCAGTGGCCATGGCTCGTGGGCCCAGCCACTCCGCGGCATGTGGGATCTTCCCGGACCGGGGCACGAACCTGTGTCCCCTGCATCGGCAGGCAGACTCTCAACCACTGCGCCACCAGAGAAGCCCTCAAACTTTTTTTTTGATTCCATATTCTACTTTTTTTTTTTTAAAGAGTGTATGCCCCAATATAAGTTTTTGGTTATAAATTTTATACATGTATTTTTGTATCAATATATTACATTAATTATAAAATATACATAAAATAAATATTATATTAGATGCAAACACTAATACCTTTGGGCAGAAATGAAGTGGTGGTAGCCCTATATTACAGAGTTTGATAAAGGCTCTGTAATTAAAACACTGTGGGACTGGTACATGAAGAGACTGACAGACCGATGGAACAGAATATAAAGTCCAGAAATTGGCGCAAGTTCATTTATAAATTTAGGATAGATAGGGATAAAAATAGAGATCTGTCTATCTAAACCTACCTTTTTATATGTCTGTATTTATCTATCTATCTATTTATCCACATATAAAATGGTAGCATCTCAAACCATTGAGAATTCTTATTAAATGTTGTTACAACAGTTGTGCAGTGATTTAAGGTAAATTGGATCTGAACCTGATAGTGTACATAGGGATAAAGTCCAAATGAATCAGAGATCTAAATGTAAGTAAGTAAGCAAATAAATAAGACCATTGCCCACAAACAAAACAAAACAAACAAAACAAAACAGAACAAAGCATGGTACGTTCTTCTATGAATTGGACTATATATCCAAAGAGCATCTGCATGAAAAAAATAAAACACTATACACACATCAAAAGATAAATGTCTAATTGGGAAAATATATTTGTAGTTTAATCCTCAACCAAAGAGTATTATCACTGATATAACAAAGAGCCCATAAAAATGGAAAGAGAATAAAAATATAAAGAACAAAATAGAAAAATGGCACATGGGCATGCCAACACACACACACACACACACACACACACACACACACACACACACACACACACACACACACACACAAGCAAACCCCAGAGAGTTCCCAGAAGAAAAATTCAAATGATTCTTCAAGTATGAAGCTCTTTGGAATTCACTGGCCGTCTAGTGATAGGACTCCTTGCTTTTACTGCCAAGGCTCCCGGGTTCAATCCCTGGTCAGGGAACTAAGATCCCACAAGCTGCGCAGCCAAAAAAAAAAAAAAAAAAACTGATAAGTATGAAGCTCTGCTCAACATAACTTGAAAGGTAAATTATTAAATCTTCACAAAGACTGCATCTCTTGTCTACCAGATTAGCAAAAAACATATAACTCATCTGCATGTTCCTTTACTGAGGTTGTATGGAAATAGGCACTTTCACACACTCTTGATGGGCAGTGTAATGAGGTGTCTGCTCTGGAGTGGAATTCAGCAATGTGTAGAAGAATTACATATCTACCCTTTGACTCATCCACCCCACTACTGGGAGCTTGTTCCAGTGCTGTATAAAACAGGACATGATTCATGCATAATATTATTTATTTCAAAATTATTTATTAAAAAAAGACTGAAAACAATCAAATACCCATCAGTAGGGGGTTGGCTGAATAAATAAAATGGTGTGCAATGTAGTCATGAAAAGGAATGAGGGCAGTCTCCATGTATGGATATAGTAAGTGAAAAAAACAAGGTACAGAACTGTATAGCTTCACATGCTACATTTTTCGTAAGAAAGAAATGCTGGGAAGTTAAATGAAAACTATTCACAATGGGTAGAAGAGACAGGAATAGAACAGATTTCTCTTAATAACTTATTACATAGATTTGATTTTGAAAACTTAAAGGTTTTATTTAAAAGATAAAATTCATTAAAGCATCCATCTGTGAAAATTGAAAACAGATGGAAAGAGATGAACCTACTGTATATCAAATCAGTGATATAACCACATGGAGGAAAGAAGCTCCAGTCTGAGCTTAGAAAATAATATTCCCCTGAATAGTAGGATATACTTTAGGGATGAATAAAGCTACAAATACTTTGTAAACTAAAGTAATTTAAAATAGTGGTTTTGTTCTTTTGAAACTACTTTGTATTACAGGACAATTCAAATCAGTAATTATATCGATATAGAAAGATAAAGATTTTCATTGTAGGAAAAAAGAGATACATGTATAATGTTTTTTAAAAAGGTAAGTTAAAGCCCTATAATGGTATATTTGATTTGAAAAATCACTATGAACTCATGATGCTTTTTTCAGATGCAAGAATCTGAAAAAGAATATATATATACATAAACATATATATGTATATATATATATATATATATACAGTAACTGAATCACCTTGCTGTATACCTGAAACTAACATTATAAATCAACTGTATTTAAATTTTAAAAAATGAAAGAAAAAGAAAAATACAAAAAAAAAAAGAAAGAATGACACATTTTCTGTATCTGTCTACTAAAAAGGCCTAGATGAAATCACAACCTGTATCAGTCAGCTCTTATGAAGTAACAAAACCCACCCAAATCTCGGTAGTTTGCAACTATATGCATCATTTTTGCTGCTTTTCAATTTTGGTGGCTCCAGGTCAGCTGCAAAATCTCTGCTTTACATGTCTCATTCCTGGCCCCAGGCTGAAAGAGCTGCCCCTATTTGGGAGAGACAGTCCTTGTGGCCAAGGGCAAAGGCAGGAGGCAGAGCTAAATCATGCAACAGCTCTGAAAGCATCCACTTAACATGATGGATGTCCACTGGTCAAAGCACGTCACATGGCCAGACCTGGAACTGGGGTAGGGGAGTGTATTCTGCCTGCCACGATGCCCTGGAAATCATGCGATAATAAGTGGGAAGGGAATGAGTAGTTGGGAATAATAATATAATCTATTCTACAACCCCATAAAAATGATCACAAACAGACTGTGATCTAGATACCATTCCACACTAGCAGTGACTCGGGATCTTTGGAGGAGCATCTGATTCCGTGTTTAGAGTTGGGCATATATGAGTGTGGGACATTTTGTTGCACCAGAAAGCAAGTTAGAACTCTCCGAGCTACTGAGGTTGTGTCTAAAAGACACAGGAATCAACATAAAAGGGCTCCCTTTGGCCAAATTAGAGGCAATTTGAGAATCAAAAAATTTTTTTTAAATATTGAATGCAATTGACTTAAAGATGTTGAATATATTTTTTAATGTATTAATTATGCAGATACCAAAAAGAGAGAGAAAGTCAATTAGAAAAAAAAAAAAAAAGACACAGTTACCACGCTTTGGTCACCATCTGAACTAAGTCAGTTTCTTCTTACTCTGATATTTGGCAGTCAATAATAAGGCTTTGTCCTGCTTTCCTTTATGTTTGTATATGTAACCACATCCTTAATTGATAAGGAAAAGTTCTTCTTTTTAGAATTCAAGCTAATAAATGTGCAAAGATAATAGAAAAAATAGAAACTAATTATCATTATCCTGAAACTTGTAATTGGCTTAGAATATGATTATTAATGCGTAAAAACAGAAAAAATGTTGATGGGAAACTTTACAATGGAGGAATCAGTCTCTTTATCACCTGAAACCACTATTTAGTCTTAACGTCATTAAAAGTGGCACAACCAAACATTCAGTGATATAATAGGAGGCATATAACATTCCCTATGTAGTATTTTTGACCATCCCTCAAAAAAAATAGTGACCTTTCCTTGAATCAACCCTCTAGACAAGCTAACTTCTTTTTGAAGGAGAGTAGATACATAGATTAAATGACCCCACAAGGCCACACACAAACTCAGAAACTGGGCTTTTCTACAGAATAACTGACCAGGTTTCTGCAACAAGTCAATGGCATGAAAGGAAAAAATAAAAGGGAGGAAAGAGCAGGTTAGCTTTAGATTAGAACAAACCAAGACAAAAAGCCTACAAAGCAAATGTAATGTTGAGACATGGTTTGGATCCTGATTCAAATAAAACATCAAGCAAATTGGACTAGGGCTGGATATTAGATTATACCAAGGAAGTATTTTAAATTTTGTTAGTTGTTCTAATGGAGTTGTAGACATATGTCTTCAATTTGAGTTGATACCTACTTAAATATTTAATAAAGAAAAAAATTTTTATATATATGATTTGCTTGAAAATTCCTCAACAACAAAAAGGGGTAGATGAAGTAAATGTGGCAAAGTCTTTATAACTGTTGAATCCAAATAATGAAATATGGGGGTTATTGTTCTGTTCTCTCCACTTTTATGTCTATTTGGAAATTTTTCATAGTAAAAAACTACTTAAACCCATAAATACAAATAAAGAGAAGAATGTGACAAATATATAGAAATTCTAATATTTTTATTCACCCCTCTGGGTTTTCTTATACATTCTACCTTAGAGTCTACTGGTTTAAAGAGAAAATAAAAAGACCAAAGTGAGTCTACATAAGATATCTGAATTGTCTGTTTTCTTAAACTCCACATCTTAGCCAGGGTAGTCAATATAAGAAACCCACATTCTGTTTAAATAGCCCCCTTTTAAATCTAGTTTGTCTCTTTCACACTAATAAAATGCCTTCAGACAAACAAATGAACACCCTGCCACTAACTGGAACTCCACGATCCTGGGTTACACTGCAAAATCTGTTAGTAAATCCACTGCATAACAGCCGTTTTTCTTCATGATGTAGTGTGGATCTTTCGGTTCATTTATTTTGAAAGGAACTTTAATATTTTATTCCCTAAAATGTGAAAGGACCCATTAGATGAGTGCATGTCATATTCATAGACTGATGGCAAGAAAAGATGAATGTAAAAAGTGAGTTGATTAAATTCCTAAATATTTAAAATTTTTTCTCCTGCATTTATTTAATGCAGGCTGACTCAATCAGGCCTTTCTTATCAAGCACCTGGCTCTTCTGAACAACAAAAGAGAACACCTGCAGCCTTCTTATAGGGTAAGGGCATATCCAGCATTTGACATTATCAACTCTTTCAAAATTGCTCATACTTTCTAAAATATTTAATGTTCACACCCATGTCATTAATAACTTAATGTCAAGTTCCAAATGAGTTCTTTTATTTATTTATTTATTTATTTATGGCTGCATTGGGTCTTTGTTGCTGCGAGCAGGCTTTCTCTAGTTGTGGCACGTGGGCTCAGTAGTTGTGGCTCACAGGGTTAGTTGCTCCGTGGCGTGTGGGATCTTCCAGGACCAGGGATCAAACCTGTGTACCCTGCATTGGCAGGAGGATTCTTAACCACTGCGCCACCAAGGATGTCCCCAAAATGAGTTCTTTATATGATTTAATTTCCCATAGTTCCTCGAACCCTGAAGACTCCAAAGCTCTAAAGATTCTCTAGAGAAGACTCTGGTTGTGGGGAAAAAATGGAAGAAATAGAGGCGTTTGGAAGCAACCTAGAGCCTGTGTCAGCAGCTTATGCACACTAGTAATGTAGTCATTTATGTCAGAAGCTATTTTCAACACTTTCCCCCAATGCGCCATGAATTCATGAGCAAGAGAATGTAGATGTTAATAGAGGAAAGAGTTTCACTTCACCTTCCATTCTATTATTTCTTGGTTTTAGAGTGCAAGCAAGATTGCATCACAACCCTCTAATCGATTTTATATTTAGAGTCCTAATTATTTGAACAAACAAGTCGTATCTCTCTAGCCTGTACCATTTTACACGTTCAACTATTTATATGTTTAGCGGTGAGACACCCAAATCTGCTGAGGAATGATGAGAACAGTCAAAACTAGCCTTTTGCATTACATGGGCTAGAATAGCTGAAGAAATGTATTTTTCTAATTATTAGGGAAAAAAAGGACAAGTAATTTTGGAAGTGGGACACAGAGGTACTTTTTAATAAAGCTAAGTTACCTCACCAATGAGTGTGTAGAATAGTAATTTTTTTTTTCCCAGAGGACAGTGGATTCCCATCTTTTACTTGAAGGAATATCCATTACATTTTCCCTGACAGGGTGACTGGGGCATTTTCAAACTGACTGGGATGATGGGCAGAATCACCTTCACTTTTTAAATTAATTTTATGAATTATATTTCTAATGTATATTTGACAGTGATACATTATCAAATTTATAGGTTAAATATCCATGTGAAATGTCTCTACTGGATGGTTCAAAGAACCTCCTTATATTTTAAACCATAAATGTCACATTTGTTCACAAAGAAACAAAAAGTATGATGTAAATAAAATGGAGCTTGGGATCCAAGGAACTAAGATTGTGTCAGTTCTGCTCTTAGTAATGATGTGGCTTTAGAAAACGGCTTAATTTTATTCAGGTCTTATTTTCCTTATTTGTAAAATGAGGGAGGAGGTTTGATTTAGTGATGATAATGTTCTTTATAATTTAACGTTTTATATTTTTTAATGGGGGAAATGTACCATACTTAGCCTGTGATGATAAAATTATGTGGCGTTGTGAACATGTTTTAATTCTAAACTGCCTTTTTCATAGTTCTTGTTGGTTAAAACACAGAGTTTGTTTTGAAAAGAAGCAAGACATGGGCTCCAAAAGTGGCTTGGTATTCATGGAGCTCATATCTTCATGTATATTATGTTTAGTTTCTATTTGATGCAGTAGGCAACAGGAAGTTGCTGGAAGTTTTGATGAGTGAAACAATATGCCAGAAAATTGGTATTTGAAGTAAACAATAATTTTGACCCCTACGTGTAGGATAGACAGGAGGAAAAAGGTAACTTTAGCCCAGGTATTAGGTAATAGAGTCCAAGATTAAAGTAGCTGTCAAAAAAATTGTTTAAAAAGAGTTAAATCCAGAAGACATTTAAAATAGAAATTGGTAAGTCTTAGTGCTTGATTAAATATAGGAGACATCAAAGAAATCAGAACAATACTTCTAAGTATTGTAAACATGAAGAACCATAGAAATCATAGTATTTAAATGGAAAAGGAGTGATTATTGTCTATAGTTCGGGAGGCAACAAAATAGCCAACTAAAAATGTCTGTATAGACTATTGGAAAGAGGGTGAGAAGTGACTACAAATAGAACTACCATAGGACCCAGCAATCCCACTACTGGTCATATACCCTGAGAAAACCATAATTCAAAAGAGTCATGTACCACAGTGTTCACTGCAGCTCTATTTACAATAGCCAGGACATGGAAGCAACCTAAGTGTCCATCATCGGATGAATGGATAAAGAAGATGTGGCACATATATACAATGGAATATCACTCAGCCATAGAAGGAAACGAAATTGAGTTATTTATAGTGAGGTGGATGGACCTAGAGTCTGTCATACAGGGTGAAGTAAGTCAGAAAGAGAAAAACAAATACCGTATGCTAACACATATATATGGAATCTAAGAAAAAAAAAAAAAAGGTCATGAGGAGCCTAGGGGTAAGATGGGAATAAAGACACAGACCTACTAGAGAATGGACTTGAGGATATGGGGAGGGGGAAGGGTAAGCTGTGACAAAGTGAGAGAGTGGCATGGACATATATACACTACCAAATGTAAAATAGATAGCTAGTGGGAAGCAGCCGCATAGCACAGGGAGATCAGCTCGGTGCTTTGTGACCACCTAGAGGTGTGGGATAGGGAGGGTGGGAGGGAGGGAGACACAAGAGAGAAGAGATATGGGAACATAGGTATATGTATAACTGATTCACTTTGTTATAAAGCAGAAACTAACACACCATTGTAAAGCAATTATACTCCAATAAAGATGTTAAAAAAAAAAAAAAAGAATGTAAAGGAGCAGAGACAATGAAGAAAATGTGCCCAGGGAAATAATAGGCAAGCAACGGAACAGTGTCATGGATGAGGGGAGGAATTTTGCCAAGTCAGTTGTTATCTGGAGTCTAAGAAGGATGAAGAAGGGGAAAGATCAGAGTGAAGTAATGGGCAACCTGAGGGATTAAAAAGTAAAGAAAGAACAAAATTAGCATTTGAATAGAACTCTAGGATTAAAAAAATACTTTCACTGGAATTATGGTATTTAAGTCGTGTTAACATCCCTTTGTGGTACCTAGAACTATTTTTATCACGGTTTCATAAATGAGAAACAGAGGCTTAGAATGTCTTTAGGGATACAGTACTTAGAGGCAGGACTTGAAGTTAGAACTGCTGACCCCAAATCTCATTTTTTTTCCTCTGTGGGTGACAAAGTATCAGGAAAGGTAGAAGGCTGAGGAGATTCGGGGGGAAATGAAGATGCTCTTTCCTGGTGTTCACTTCAGCAACATGATGCACGAGGCAGGGAGAGAGGGAGCTTCCCTCTGTCTTGTTATGTACAGATTTAGAATCAGCACACAGTGGCCCGCAGGCGCAGTGCAAAAATGACTAATTGTTTCTATCGTAATAAGAAAATAATTTGAATATTCTATTTGGAATGTGGTTCATGGTTTAAATATCTTAATGAGTTAATAAATACTTTTTGATATTTCGTATATTTGCACTGTGGTTGTCTCAACATATATAAATGCCTTCCATGTTCACAACTCAAATTGAATTCAGAGCAATATTAACCCGAAGGGTAACCCATAAGCCTGCAATAAATATTTCATGATCTGAAAATCTTGTTTAAGTAAATGGGAAAAATATCCAAAAATGAGCATATTCAATATCATCAGGGATTTATTATCGAATTTAGTCAACTAAGAGCATCACAGATCATTTTAAAGGGAAATGGAAAAAGTCCCCCTAATTTCTAGCCTTTTTTCTAAAAGTTAATATTATAAGATCTTTAAGAATGTTGAGTCCAGGATTTCTAATTAGGCTTCGGGCACTTATAGCTTAATTAATATGAGTCTCTGTGTTGTATCTTTTTTTTAAATAAATTTATTTTTATTTATTTTTGGCTGTGTTGGGTCTTTGTTGCTGCGCACGGGCTTTCTCTAGTTGCGGGGAGCGGGGGGCTACTCTTCGTTGTGGAGCGTGGTCTTCTCATTGCGGTGGCTTCTCTTGTTGCAGAGCACGGGCTCTAGGCACGCGGGCTTCAGTAGGTGTGGGTCATGGGCTCTAGAGCGCAGGCTCAGTAGTTGTGGCGCACAGACTTAGTTGCTCCGCGGCACATGGGATCTTCCCGGACCAGGGCTCGAACCCGTGTCCCCTGCATTGGCAGGCAGATTCTTAACCACTGCACCACCAGGGAAGCCCTGTGTTATATCTTTGAAGGTGGAGAAAACTGGGTTATGATTTCATAATATGCTTACCTTTTCAAAGATTTTTATTGAAGATGTGGATCAGAGATCTTAAAGATCATTTAAAAGGGTGATAGTACATGCCTGAAAAAGAATAAAATAGTTTTGGGCATACTGTTATTGAGAGATAAGAAGACTTAAGAGACATCAATTATCCCAGTTAAATTCATCAAAATTAGTTAAAGTTTTCGTAGCTGAAAATGTTATCCTTTGAAATACAGCATATTGTGAGTAGGAAGAATTATATTGGGCTTCAATTTGGAGCAGTGAGTAATTCAAAGTTGAAAGAGGTAAGATAGAAAGTAACAAAATTGAAAAGCCTCCAAACTGTGTAAAATAAGTCTTGAATAAATCCTGTATCCTCTCCGGTACCCCATTTGCAGTTTTGTTGTGAGGACAGGTACCACCAGTGTATCATGATACTGATTATAAGTTTCACTCTTGAAAAATTAACTTTATGGTTATGTTACATCAGCTGTATAAGTGGAGAACACTTTCAGTTTATTAAACAAAGCTTCCAAATTTCCATTAGCTCAGAGTGTGTTCAAGGAATTCAATTGGGAACTAGCCCCAGGAGCGGTGTTCCTGCCCCAGGGGGTGTCATGGAGTTCTGTAGGACCTATTTAATTGTCACAGTGATGGGTGGTTTGTGGGGCAGGAACCAGGCTGATAAACATCTGTGTGACAAGCCATGCTGCAAAATAATTTCCCTGTGTCCCTCACCTTTCATCCTCCATGACTTTCTCAGATTCCATTGCATGTTCATATAAGTGCAAACTTTTTACCTATGAACACAGTTTTTTTGTTGTTGCACAGCCTTAATATATATCTAAATATACAATTTTCTATTCTAATGTCCACAGTAACCCGGTTCTTTATTTTTCGGTACCATTTGGGATGGCTTCTGGTTTTCTTACTTCTCTTAAATGCAATTTAATGTTATTATTATTTTTTATGAGCTTTTTTTTTTTTGGCTGCACACCATGGCATGCGGGATCTTAGTTCTACGACCAGGGATCAAACCTGCACCCCCTGCAGTGGAAGCATGGAGTCTTAACCACTGGACCACCAGGGAAGTCTGTTTTATGAGCTTTTTAAGAAATTTTATTTTTTTTAATATTCTACATATAAGAGAGGTCATATGGTATTTTTCTTTCTCTTTCTGACTTATTTCACATAGCATAAGGTCCATTTATGTTGCTGCAAGTGGCAAAATTTCACTCATTTTTAATGGCTGAATAATATTTATTCAGCTTCTTTATGCATTTGCCCGTCGACAGTAGTTTGCATATCTTGGCTATTGTCAATAAGTGTAGATTAATATCTGACTTCTTCACTGTGTCTTCTAGTGTAGTCATGTACAAGCATTTATAAATTGAAATATATATTATGCTACTATAAATTGTTTTCCTTTTATTTCTCCTTAATATTAAAGGAATATTATATTTAGTTCATATAAATATTATATTTATATAATATATAAATATATTTATTATATATTATAAATATATAATATATTTATTATAAATATTATATTTAGTTTTCCAAATTCTGTATATATAATATAAATATATAATGTTAATTATCTATAAATTTTGTTTCAGGATAATAAAAGAGGCATCAAAAATTTATTATGGGGCTTCCCTGGTGGCGCAGTGGTTGAGAGTCTGCCTGCCGATGCAGGGGACATGAGTTCGTGCCCCGGTCCGGGAAGATCCCACATGCGGCGGAGCGGCTGGGCCCGTGAGCCATGGCCGCTGAGCCTGCGCGTCCGGAGCCTGTGCTCCGCAACGGGAGAGGCCACAACAGTGAGAGGCCTGCGTACCGCAAAAAAAAAAAAAAAAAATTTATTATGAAAAGAGATTCTGATAGTGCTGAGAACCAATGAGTTAAAATAAATAAGTGTAAATTACATGTATTTCATCATTGCACTAAATTCTTCAGTTTGTGGCAGTTGAAGGTAGGAAATTTATTATATATTCTATTTTTAGGGAGCCAACTTTTCCCTTTCCAAGGTCCATTTTTAGCTGACATGAGAAAAAAAAGTGAAATGGGAGAAAAACGTTAAAAATAATGACACTACAGAATGCACTGCAGGAAAACCATGTGTGCATATATGCACATTTCACCAAAATATGCTAAAGTAGTTTTTTCCTTTTATATGTAGTGAAGGTATTGCTAGTTTAGAGTTATGCAGTGTCAGTATTTTAGATTTTTGTAAAAAGAGGCTATAAACCTTTAATACAATCAAAAAATGTTAAAATATAACTAAAGCTTAATACTTTATTTTAATTCAGCTAGTTTTATTCATTGGTCTAGTATGTCAGGTATTGTGCTAGATTAAAAATATATATAGTTTAGGGACTTCCCTGGTGGTGCAGTGGTTAAGAATCCACTTGCTAATGCAAGGGACACGGGTTCAAACTCTGGTCTGGGAAGATCCCACATGCTGCAGAACAACTAAGCCTGTGCGCCACAACTACTGAGCCTGCACTCTAGAGCCTGGAAGCCACAACTACTGAAGCCTACGTGCCACAACTACTGAAGCCCACGCGCCTAGAGCCCATGCTTCTCAACAAGAGAAGCCACAAGAAGGAGAAGCCCATGCACCACAATGAAGAGTAGCCCCTGCTCACCGCAACTAGAGAAAGCCTGCACTCAGCAATGAAGACCCAAAGCAGCCAAAAATAAATAAATGAAATTTAAAAAAATATATATATATATATAGTTTATAGTATATTTAAAATATGTTCTACATTAGGTATATAGTTTATAGTACATATAAAATACTGCAAAAGAATTTATAATACATCTGATTTGAAGACAAAACATGTTCAGTCTTGTCTACAACAGACATTTAATTATCTCCTTTTGTGTGTTAAGCACAATACAGGTACAGTTCCTAATATCACCATGTGCCAACACTACCCAATGGAAGAATCAGATATGTAAGAGACAGTTTGTAAAAATAAACAAATAAGGGCTCGTAAAAAGTGCTGTGTCATATAGGAGAATGGATGAGTATGTATAGAAGGACAGAGGGGCTGGTGAAGACTTTACCTTTCCTGATATTTCAGCGGTGTGTTGAATTATACAGAGAAATTCAGCATTTCTCAGGAGAGTATTGGGGAGCAGGGATTTGAGGCAGAGAGCCTTTGAGACTGCAAAGGCTTTTGGAGTGAAAAGAGCCCACGTGAGTGGGAGCCCCATGGTGGGTGACTTGAACATAGGGTATGGAGGGGGGCAGTGATTGAGGGGGAGATTGAAAGACAGGAGCTAGTTCTGAAAGGCCATTTGAAGGAATTTGGAATTCATCCTGAAGGCAAAGGGGAAGCCTCTGAAGGAAGCTAAATATGATCAGATTGTGTTTTCAGAATCTAACTCATGTAGGAGGGAAGCAGATGAATTGCAAACTTGTCCACATCTGTATTCGTACTTGGCTATTTCCCTCCTGAATCAAAGGAAGTGGAGTGTCTCCTGTCGAAAGCTAATTCCTTACTTGTGCTCATGATGCTCTTCTTCTAGTCTCATTGGGTCCTTTTCTTCAGCAGTTATTCCCTATCTCATATATCTTCAACTTATCTTCATTATTAACTCTTTTATCACAGGCTATAGACATGTTCAAGTCTGCAATTTCGAGAGGGAAAAAGATCCACCATGATTCTATAGTCAAACATCTTGAATTGATGCTCTACATTTATTTTCTCCATTTTTTACTGACCATTCAACCTGCGGTCAAACTGCCCTTCCCATGCCATTGAAATTGCTATCATTGTATCACCAGTAACTTATTAGTTCCTAAATTCACAGCTTACTTTCATCAAAACCTTACTTGACCTCTGAGACTTCAGACGTTGTTGATACTCCCTTCTTGCAAGTCTGCCCATCTTTGATTTCCATGACATCATTCTTTCCTGGTTTCTCTTACTTCTCTGATTGCCTTTTCTCAATCTTCTACATACTTTTCTCTTGGACTTTTTCTCTCTTATTCTACTATAAATTATATCCCCCCCTTGGAAAGTCGCAATAATCCTTAGCATATTAAGAGCTCTGTAAAGTTCTACAGTAGATAACTTTGATTTAACTTGCTAACCCAATGTTTGTCAAATCTTTATGACCATGAAACCTTCATCTTCTATGAAATGCTAAAAGTCAATGGCCAATCTGAGGGATGGGAGACAGAAAAGGAGCATCAGAAAAAAAAAAAAACAGGAGGGAAATGGTGTCACAAAAGCCACCAAATGAGCCAAATCATAAAATGCTATTTAATTTTATCAAAGTAGGTTGGAAAGGAAAGTTCCATGGGTAGTCAAAATATCATTCAGAGCTTTCACAGGAGAAGTTCCTAGAGGTGGTAAGACTTAAGAGGGACCTTGAAGATTGGAAAGAATTTTAGTGAAGAATTTTAATGCCCACACCTCCCCTCCAAGTGAAGACTTATGTGAAAATAATAAGGAAGATTAAATTAAACATGTCTTGAAGATATAGACATGGCTCTGAGAAGGGTGTTTGTTAAAGTTTAAAGAGGAGTGGTTGACTTTGTAAGTTTATTCTAGATGAGCTTTCTCAGAACATAAATGATTATGGAACATTTCTTAAAATTACAGTGTATTGCTGAACCTCCAGAAGGAACTCCTAAGATACAAAGAACACTTGTATTGGGCTTCCCTGGTGGTGCAGTGGTTGAGAGTCCGCCTGCCGATTCAGGAGACACGGGTTCGTGCCCCGGTCCGGGAAGATTCCATATGCCACGGAGCGGCTGGGCCCTGTGAGGCATGACCGCTGAGCCTGTGCGTCCAGAGCCTGTGCTCCGCAATGGGAGAGGCCACAACAGTGAGAGGCCCGTGTACCGCAAAAAAAAAAAAAAAAAAAAAAGAACACTTGTATTAAATTAGACACTCCAAAATTAATTTAGTACTGTAATTCATTATGATGCTTGTATTAGTCAGAATTCTCCAGAGAAACAGAACCAATAGGATATGTGTGTGTACATAGATATCTAGATTTATTTTAAGGAATTGTCTCATGCGATTAAAAAGACAGGCAAGTCCAAAATCTGCAGAGTGGGCCAGCAGGCTGGAGATCAAGGAAGAGCCAACGCTGCAGTTCAAGTTCCAAGGGTGTCTGCTGGCATAATTCCTTCTTGCTTGAGGGAGCTCAGTCTTTTGTTCTATTCAGAACATCTACTGACTAGATGAGGCCCACCCACACTATGGAGGGCAATCTGCTTCACTCAAAGTCTACCAATTTAAATGTTAATCTCATCCAAAAACAGCCTCATGGAAACATCCAGAAAAATGTTTGACCGCATATCTGGGCAATGTGGCACAGCCAAGTCAACACAAAGTTAACCATCACAATGCTATTTTAAATCATACATCAAAACTTTTAAAAAGCAAGTAATTTTGTTTTAAAAGATAAAACTTCTCACCTTTGTGGTTATTAAAATCAGAAATTTTTATTAAATTTACTTTTAGGTGACAAAGATGTTTTTAAAACAAGAATGGTGATTTATGGCATTTAAAATCACATTTAAGGCAACTACTCAGAAAGATATTTTAGGAGTTGACTCATCATTTTTAGCATCAAATATGTTTAATTTTTTGTTGCAGCATAATATGAAAATTGATTCTCCACAGTGATGCACTGTTTTTAGTTTCAAATTGGCTGCTTCAAAATTTTTCATTGTTTAATCTTGTGCGTCTCATCCCTTAATTTAAAAAATTAAACATAGCTCTTTATATTCCATTTTCATTTTCTCCATAATTAAATTCATTTCCATTCATTTGGCAAATATTTATTGAGTATCTACTACACATTAAGCATTATTCTTAGCCCTTGGGCTATTGATAAAGAAATAAAGGCCCCTGCCCTCAATACATAAGTACATTATATACTATGTTAGAATGACAGGTTCAATGGAAAAAAGAGAAATCAAAGCAGGATTAAGGGAAGCAGGAGTTTGAAAGGGAAAAGGTCAGGTGCAGGTGAGATTGTGATATTAAACAGGGTCATCAGAGTAGACTTCATCAAGGAGGTATATTTTGAGAATAAACTTGAAAAAGTGAAGGATTTTGTAAACCTCTGAAGGAAGAGGCTTTCAGGGAGAGGAAATAGACAGAGCCTGGCCTGTTTTGAGGAAGAAGAAGGCCATTGTCCCTGGAGCAGAGCTCAGAGGGAAGAGTTAAGAAGGTCTGAAAGGCAATGAGGCCAAATTGTATAGAGCCATCTCGGCCAATGAAGGACTTTTACCCTTACTCTGGTGAAATAAAGAACTAATCCAAGGTGCCACGATCTGATTTAGCATTTCAAAGGATCACCTTAGTGTATGTGTTGAGATTAAATTCTGCAGGAGCAGGATAGCGTAGAAGGCCAGTCAGGAGTTTATTGCAGTGATCCAGGCAAGAGGCAGTAGTGCTCAGATCAGGTGGTAGCAATGGAATTAGTGAGAATGGACAGTTTCTGGATGCATTTTGAAGGTAGAGCTAATAGGGTTTGCTGATGAACTGGATATGACATGGGTTTGGGGAAGTGGAATCATTAAAGATAACTGCAAGATTTTTGGCCAGAGCAACCAGAATAATCATTTGAGGTGGGGAAAGTGGAGCAGGTTCATAAATAAAGATGAGGTTTGGACGTAGTGTTTGAAATGTCTGTTAAACCTTCAAGGTTGAATAGGCGTTTGGATCTGAGTCCAGAGTTCAGCAGAGACACCTAGACTGGAGCTATGTATTTGGGAGTTGTTAACATCTGGGAGTGTTTAATGCCCTGAGTTTGGTTCACATCATTCAGGAAGGACGTATAGACAGAGAAGAGGAGATGTCCCAGGATAAGATCCATGAGAAGGAAACCTAGACAAGTGTATTGTCCTGGACGTTAAGTGCAAAAAGCATATAAAGGAGAAGGGAATGATGAATTCTGTGAGATTAAGGTAGTTAGAGAAGGTGTCATCATAAATCATGTATTACAAATGACAAAACACAATCCAAAGAGGCTATAACTGTCCCAAGTATGTCAAAGCAAGAATTTAAACCTAGGCCTTCCCTTCTCTAGGCAGCCACTGTAATGAAGAAGTCAAGCTAGTCATTTTAAAAAGGAAGAAAAATAGGAGTTCCCTGGTAGTCTAGTGGTTAGGATTTGACGCTTTCACTGCCATGGCCTGGGTTCAGTCCCTGGTGGGGGAACTGAGATCCCACAAGGCAAGCTGCGCAGCCTAATTAATTAAAAGGGAAGAAAAAGTAATAACTCTAAAAATTCATTCTCTATTTTTATAGTCCATCCTAATACATTATTACTATGGAGTCATTTATGAAACACTAAATCTGCATCAACCCATTGGATAAAAAACAATGTGGAGTGAGGAGAGGGAGAGGAGAAACAAACTGTAGAGATTGGACCCTTGCCAGCATCGAGGCTAAGCAATTACATACTTTAATTTAATCTTTACAACCTGTAAGGAAGGCATTGGTAGCTTCATTTTACCTAAGTGGAAACTAAGGTTTAGAAGATTGAGGCTGTAGCTTGCCCAAGGCGAAGTAACTAATCATTCATAGCAAAGGGTTTCCAACCTAGATAGATCTCATTTCCTCTCTGTCAGTTCTGACTTCCTGAAGACAAAGAATGATTCTCTTTTCATCTGGAATAAAGACTTAGGTCACATTTCGATCAGACTACCCTTTCTGCACCCATCTGGACCTTAACGTTGCTTTTTGTTTGCCTTTGGATGATATTCAGTCAAAAAGCCAACCTGTGGAAGGTGGTGGTGTTGGTGATACAATACTATTTAGCTCTTTATCCCCATGGGTGAGAAGTCAGTTCTAATATCTCCTCATCAGAAACTTGAAATGCTGAGACTGACTCTACATAATTCCAAATATCTCGCTGATTCTGCCACAAATTCAGTCTTCATCATGCTGTACAGGATGTCAAAGCCATTTCGCTTGAATTATGTTATGGCAATTAGACTTTTTTAAAATTTATTTTTGACTGTGTTGGGTCTTTATTGCTGCACGCGGGCTTTCTCTAGTTGAGGAGAGCGGGGGTTACTCTTCATTGCGGTGTGCGGGCTTCTCATTGCGGTGGCTTCTCTTGTTGCAGAGCATGGGCTCCAGGCGTGCGAGCTGCAGTAGTTGTGGCATGCAGCCTTAGTAATTGTGGCTCTCGGGCTCAGTAGTTGTGGCTTGCGGGCTCTAGAGTGCAGCCTCAGTAGTTATGGCACACAGGCTTAGTTGTTCAGCGGCATGTGGGATCTTCCCGGACCAGGGCTCGAACCTGTGTCACCTGAATTGGCAGGTGGATTCTTTAACCACTGCACCACCAGGGAAGTCCCAGCAATTAGACTTTTGCGTGCCGTATTTGGACACAAATACCTGTGTCCATCTTTCTAATACTTGATCTGAATAAGGGTCAAAAATTGGATCTCTAATACTCATTTTACGACCATTCCAGGATGTAGCTCTGTAGGCCCCACTGATTTGAATGCATGCAGATTGTCTTAGTTATGTTGAGCTGCTATCACAAAAATACCACAGATTGGGTAGCAACAGACATTTATTTCTCATGGTTCTGGAGGCTAAAAGTCCAAGATCAATGTGTTTGAAGATGCGGTGTCTGTGAGAGCCTGCTTCCTTGTTGCAGACTGATACTTTTTTGTTTTGTTTTTTAAACAGCTTTATTGAGATATAATTCACATACCATACAATTCACCCTTTTAAAGTAGATAATTCAGTGTTTTATTTTAACATATTCACAGATTTGTGCAACTGTCACCACTATCCAATTCCAAAAGATTTTCATTACTCCCAAAAGAAACCCCATACCTGTAACAGGCACTCTCCCCAGCCCTTGGCAACTACGTACTGTTTTCTGTCTCTGTGGATTTGCCTATGCTGGAAATTTCATAAAAGTGGAGTCATAATATATGGCCTTTGTGACTGGCTTCTTTCACTTATAATATTTTCAAAGTTTATCCATGTTGTGTCATGTTATCTTAACTTCGTTCCTTTTCATTGCCAAATAATATGCCATTGTATGGCTAGACCTCATTTTATTTATCCATTCATCAGGTGATGGACATTTGGTTTGTTTCAACTTTTTGGATTTTACTAATAATACAGACTGCCAACTCCTCGTATCCTCACATGGTGGAGAGAGAGAGAGTGCTCTCTGGGGTCCCTGTTTTTTTGTTTGTTTGTTTGTTTGTTTTTCTATACATGGGCCTCTCACTGCTGTGGCCTCTCCTACTGCGGAGCACAGGCTCCGGACACGCAGGCTCAGCGGCCACGGCTCACGGGCCCAGCTGCTCCGCGGCATGTGGGATCTTCCAGGACCGGGGCACGAACCCGTGTCCCCTGCACCGGCAGGCGGACTCTCAACCACTGTGCCACCAGGGAAGCCCTCTGGGGTCCCTTTTATAAGGACACTAATCCCATTCATGAGGGCACGGCATCCTCAAGACCTAATCACCTCCCCCAAACCCTACCTCCTAATACCATCACATTGGGGGTTAGGATTTCAACATATTAATTTTAGGGAGATACAAACATTCAGTCCATAACACAGATGTTCATTAAATCATTTCTTTCAATTGGCTTAGTTGACTGGCCCTAAAAAATGCATTCTGGTGTTAGCTCACAGTTGGATGTGTAGGACCAGTTTTGAAATAAAAGAATGAGTCAGAGAACTGTCTTTAATAAAAGAAAGGGGAAGTTATAGTTCTTGGATTTGAGCACCCTAGAAATCAGGGTAACTAACCCTGAGCAATCTTGCCTGACAGTAGTAAAATATGACAGTTAAGCAACGCCAAGCCATTGTTTCCATGTTCTGCACTTCAAAATAAATGGTTCTTGTTCCTTTGGCTTCCTGAAGATTAATCAAGGAAACATGAAGCAACAATAAACTGGGAAGCTTTCCCTTAGTTTTCAGATCTCTTCTGGAAGCATTTATGGTAATAGAATTTAATTAATAGCACATGTATGAAATGTAAGGGCTAAAACTTTTATGAATCATCATACAGCAGGAGAGTTAAAAACTAAAATTTATTCAACTCTCATATTTTAAGAATTGAAATTTGAGAAAGAGAATACAATTTACTTGGTCATATAAAATCTTAGTGTTTGAGGGGCTTCCCTGGTGGTTCAGTGGCTAAGAATCTGCCTGCCAATGCAGGGGACATGGGTTCGAGCCCTGGTCCGGGAAGATCCCACATGCTGCGGAGCAACTAAGCCCGTGCACCACAACTACTGAGCCTGTGCTCTAGAGCCCACGAGACACAACTACTGACCCCACGTGCCACAACTACTGAAGCCCATGCGCCTAGAGCCCATGCTCCGCAACAAGAGATGCCACTGCAATGAGAAACCTGTACACCACAACGAAGAGTAACCCTGCTCACCTCAACTAGAGAAAAACCTGCGCACAGCAACAAAGACCCAACACAGCCAAAAATAAAATAAATTAATTTTTTTTTAAATTTTTAAAAAATCTTACTATTTTAAAGGTTGAACTCTCAGACAGTTAGTTCAGGACCCTGGAGACCACTTTATTGTGGGTGGTCAAATTTAGAAAGCTAAGTAAACTCATTAATAAGGAGCAGTCCATAAGTGTGTGCCGGGATAGATTATTAGAGTTCTCACTAAGAAAAATTACACAAAAAAATCTTATCCTTGCAAATTTTACAAAATGTGCAAATTACTAGGCCCTCTTCACTTCACTCCCAGGCCCTTAGGAGGTGTCCAGGCAAGGGAGGACCCCAAAGCTTAAGCCTTATTAAACTCAGTCAGTCTGTCTCCTGTTATGTGTCTATTCATTGTATTCTATAGATCTTCTAATTCAGAAAAAGATTGAAAACGTTAGCTGTGCACTATCTTCATTTGAGAAATGCAAAGATAACTTCATTTGCAGATTATAAATTTAACAGACTGGTGATATTAGAGATCTTTTTGATACTTTTTATGCTAGTCTCTGTAAAACACAATTTGTATTCATAGCTGCATGTTCACTCTTTCAAAACATAACTTTTACTGCATTAAACGGTTGCTATTGATTCCTGAAATTCAGTCAGTAAGGTGGAGAAATAAAACTCTTGAAGTATAAAGAAAGTTTAAAACAAACATCTATATAGAGTTGGGGATAGAGAGAGCTTAACAGATGGTAAAGAGCTGTCTTCTCACATATGTTGCTTCAGTGGATTTATAGATATCAAATGACTGTAGAATAACCATTTCATTGTCCCCTGGCCGAAACAGCCACTGAATAATCTGTGTTGTCAGTTGTTAGGACTTTCTGTGCAGATTTGCATATTGTAGAGATTCAGAACCAGAGTTCAGAATCCAGATTCAGAAGCTTGGTTTTAGCTCTTTGCTCAGAGCTGATCAAAATTCTGGAGAAGTGACTAACAATACGTCTTCTCAAAAATTGTTTATTTGACAATTATATTAGTATGTTTATTGCTGCTGAGAAACGTAACTATCGAATGCTGGTGGTGGGACTTCTAATCTTGAAAAACTATATTGAAGTTTAAGAATTAGCAACTATAATTTTGCATTAAAGGGCAATGAATAATCTTAAATTAAAGTATCATCAAGTTCTCAAAGCCTGATGTACCATCTATATTTTAAGGATGTTCCTGAGACACAACCCAGACTACAAATCAATTAGTGAGGAGAGACACTCAGGTTTATCTCCCATTTTAGTATCTTGGCCATTGTCTGTTTTGATACTTGACATCTTTAGTAACGATTTCTTATTTTACACTAACAGAGTGTTAAGGCCATTGTTTTCTGGCACCTTAATCTTAGGGAGAATGAATTAGGACATAGAATGGTTAATATCCATGCCTTACATTGAGTATGTGATTCCTATTAGCATCAGTGTTGGAAGACAGCATTTCCTCATCTTGTCTCAGAGTCTGCTGGATTTGAGTTGACTGTTGTTGTCTATCTAAAATCTATAGTCAATGCCACTGGTGAACAAATTGTGTTTGGCTGAGGTTGTCACTTGGGGAGTGTCAAAGAAAGACCTCAGAATGCTCAAAGGGCTTCTTTCATGTCCTAGTGGTGAGCATCTGGTGAGAAATTCAGCTACTGATGGCTTTCTGATGCTGTTGGCCACCATTAAACATTTGAAGATGTGCTTGAAGAACATTTCTTTGAAATTTTTGAGAATTTATTTTACTGTAAGAAGTTAATTTATTTACTTCATTGCAAATATCACATGAAAAATTGAATCGTTCAGTGGTTTGGGGTAACGGAAAACTGTGAAAGTTTCCCTAAATTTACTAACGCATCTAGTTTTATGAAAACAACTTATACTTAGTGCCAAAGCATCATTTGTCCTTCTTGTATTCAAATGATTAAAAAATCAGAAAAGGGAGGGAGCATAAAATTTTTGTGCAGTATATAATATACAAATATATACAAATATACAAAGTTTGTATATTTGTACAAAGTTTGTTCAAATTAATTCATTCACCATAAACATCTGTCCGTTAACACTTTCTCTGTTAAAATGGCAATTTGTTATAAACTCTCTGAATAATATTTTTACAACCCTAAAGATTGATAGTGGATGTGAAGTTGTCTGCAGAGTGCTTGAGAGTAGCATTGTTTGGTACTGATTTCTCCCAATGCCTTGCACAGATTTGAGAACGGGGGATGAGGGGTGGGGTGGGAGGAGGTCTGTGGAGCCGGACTAAACGTATCTGTAGGTAGATTCACATCTTGGCTTCCCTGCTTTCTAGTGTTGTGACCTTGAGCAAGGTACTTAACCTCTCTCAATTGTCACATCTGTCAAATAAGGATATTAACAGAGTGGAGTCACATCTTTGTTAGATGCTAGGTTCTTAAGGGGAAAATTTACTCATTGTCAAAATCACCCTTAAATTCTTCAGGTCATCACTAACTCACCAGGACATCAGCCATGGGTAGCTCCAAAGTCAAACATGTCTTTTATTCCTCCTTGCGCTTTGGTGTGGCTCCCCTTTCTCTGAACATAGGATGCCAATGTCTCATTAAGAAGAAGGGCCAGAATGGCCCGAGACTAGAAGAACGTGTCCGTCTGTGTGTCTGTCTCTCTCTCCCTTTCCCTTACTTCCTTCCTCTCCCTCCTCCGCCCTCTCCTCTCCCTCCCCTTATTTATTAGTTTTTGTTTGCGGTACGCGGCCCTCTCACTGTTGTGGCTTCTCCTGTTGCAGAGCACAGGCTCTGGACGCACAGGCTCAGTGGCCATGGCTCATGGGCTCAGCCACCCTGCGGCATGTGGGATCCTCCCGGACCGGGGCACGAACCCGTGTCCCCTGCATTGGCAAGCGGACTCTCAACCACTGCACCACAAGGGAAGCCCTCTCCCTCCCCTTCTATGACCTATTATGGTTGAATGACAGATAGTGAGAGAGATGAGTATATTATCTAATATATCCTAATTCCTACCTCATTAGGATACTTTCTATCCATATAAATATTTATCTGTAATAAATACTGGATGGTATTATTGTTACTGCTAGCCCTATGGATTTTTAAAGTATTTGTTACTCTAATAATTGTATATAAGTGATTAAACCACATGGTTAAGGGCTTCCCTGGTGGCGCAGTGGTTAAGAATCCACCTGCCAATGCAGGGGACATGGGTTCAAGCCCTGGTCCAGGAAGATACCACATGCTGTGGAGCAACTAAGCCCTTCTACCACGACTACTGAGCCTGTGCTCTAGAGCCCGCGAGCCACAACTACTGAACCCGAGAGGCACAACTGCTGAGGCCGTGTGCCCCAACTACTGAAGCCTGCACACCTAGAGCCCATGTTCCACAATAAGAGAAGCCACCGCAATGAGAAGCCACTGCAATGAGAAGCCCGCGCACCGCGACAAAGAGTAGCCCCCGCTCGCCGCAACTAGAGAAAGCCCGCATGCAGCAACGAAGACCCAATGCAGCCCCCCAAAAAATAATATAAATAAATTTTAAAAAAGAAAACACATGGCTATTAATTTTTATTTTTGAAAACTTATGAAATAATTTATACCCACAGTTTTTATGACTTGCTTTTATGCACGGTATCTCTCTAATGTACTTAAAAAATTATTTTTATTAGGGTATAGTTGATTTACAATACTGTGTTAGTTTCAGGAGTACAGCAAAGTGAATCAGTTATACATATACGTATATACACTCTTTTTTAGATTCTTTTCCCATATAGGTCATTACAGAGTATTGAGTAGAGTTCCCTGTGGCATACAGTAGGTCCTTACTAGTTAGTTATTAGTCCTTATTTATTTTTGGCTGCATTGGGTCTTCGTTGCTGGACGCAGGATTTCTCTAGTTGTGGCGAGCAGGGGCTACTCTTTGTTGTGGTGCGCGGGCTTCTCACTGTGGTGGCTTCTCTTGTGGAGCACAGGCTCTAGGCGCGCAGGCTTCAGTAGTTGTGGCTCACGGGCTTAGTTGCTCCACGGCATGTGGGATCTTCCCAGACCAGGGCTCGAACCCGTGTCCCCTGCATTGGCAGGCAGATTCTTAACCACTGCGCCACCAGGGAAGTCCTCTCTAATGTATTTTTAAAACAAACAAAACCTCTGTAACATATCAGTTTTTCCTAATCATGTTTTCAATGAAAAGTGTTCACTTAAATAACACTTTTATAGTAAATTTTTAAGTTGTGATAATGTGAATACATATTTATTCTTAGTCAAACCAAATTATTTTAGACAGGTGATAGACATATAAGAACTTTCATTCTTACAGTGGGGGGGAGAAAAGAATCACAAAGGTTTTATTTACTAGGAATTACTTGACTTGGAGATTTAGAAGTTATGGAAACAATCATCTCTTAATCTCATTTTATGAACTGCCAGTGATTTTGGAACACATCCATAGCTATGAAAGACATTTTGTAACTAGGTTTAAAACAATTTTTGACCTTAACCAGCGGTCCTACTTGACAAGTTTTTGTTTATTTTTCTACTTAACTTACTCAAGAAAAGTGAAGAAAGAAAAATCAGTTCAAGAAACCAGCCAGCAGCCTGCCAATGCAAGGGACACAGCTCGAGCCCTGGTCTGGGAAGATCCCACATGCCACGGAGCAACTGAGCCTGTGCGCCACAACTACTGAGGCCGTGTGCCACAATTACTGAAGCCCACGCACCTAGAGCCCATGCTCCGCAACAAGAGAAGCCACCTCAGTGAGAAGCCTGCTCACAGCAACGAAGAGTAGCCCCTGCTCGCCGCAACTAGAGAATGCCCGTGTGCAGCAACGAAGACCCAACACAGCCAAAAATAAATAAATAAAATAAATAAATAAATATATTTAAAAAAAAAAGAATACGGCCAACAGATCCTATTCCTAACATCTGCTAGTGAAATACTGATACAAAACATTTTGTTTTCATAAATAGAGTTATTGGGTTCAAGTTAGAAAAATAAAACTGAATTTGAAGACTTAGGCTGGAAAACAGTAGAAATCTTATATATTTTTTTTAAGATTTAGAGCTTTCTGTTTAAATAAGTTCAACGTAAGTGACTACACTTTAAAAAATATTTTTACTTAATTAAAGGCAAACCTTGAAGTAAATGGAATTAGAGGAAGCAAGACAGCTAGGAGAAGATGCTTAAAATCATTGAAGGAAATATTCAGCCTACCAAGAAATGCTATCTATTCATTAATTTAATAGTACTAAGCCCCGTTATAATTGTTTTGCCTTCATAGCTTTTGCAATTCAACCAATCCTCTCTTTTTCCTTGTCTGAGACACATTTTTTTTCTATTCAAATATATACATACAAAAGTTATGAGGGAATTAATAAAATTCCTGAAGTTAACAGCTGTTATTTTCCATAGAACTTTAAAAGTGATTATTGAAAATTAAAGAAATAATTCTCAAAGGAAGTTTTAGCAAGTAGAAAACTGGAACTGAGAAAAGGGAAGAGGGACTTCCCTGGTGGCACAGTGGTTAAGAGTCTGCCTGCCAATGCAGGGGACACGGGTTCGATCCCTGGTCCAGGAAGATCCCACATGCCACGGAGCAACTAAGCCCGTGCGCCACAACTACTGAGCCTGCGTGCCACAGCTACTGAAGCCTGCATGCCTAGAACCAGTGCTCTGCAACTGCAACAAGAGAAGACACTGCAGTGAGAAGCCTGTGCACCGCAACAAAGAGTAGACCCCACTCGCCACAACTAGAGAAAGCCCGCACGCAGCAACAAAGACCCAACGCAGCCAAAATTAATTAATTATTAATTTTTTTAAAAAAAGGAAAAGGGAAAGATGATTCAATCTGGTCCTAAATCTTCCAGTCTCAGATTGGACTAATGTTTGCCTCAAATGAAAGAAGGCCCAAGACTCCTAAAGAAAATAAACATTCTCAGTAGGCAATGTGGTGTTTGAAAAGTTCAAAGACATGATGTGAAGGGAACAAAGATTATCTTTTCCTATTTTGCCAACATTGTCCTCTCAACTGGTTTCTAGGGAATATGAATCTTCATTGTTTTGTCTAAAAAGTATAATAAAATAGTTCAAAAGTCATGAGAAATGCCAGTCATAATTGGAACTTCTCTGAGCACACTAATTTACACATTTCTAAAGGAGAAAAGAGACTCTTTCAAAGTGTACTTCGAAAGTTTCACAGAATAGTGGTTTAGAATCAGAATCACAGGAAAAACATTCAGCGATCATGTCATTTAAACGTGGGTGTAATGCACAAGGACCCATGAGACCCTAACTTTTCTCCAGCTCACTTAAGAGGATTCTGGATTGGCCAGCTTAGTCTCTTCCCTTCCTCTGCTCTCTGAAAATCCAAACCCTCCTTTTGGACTCTACAAAATAAAATTGAGGCAGGAGAGGAGAAGCTGGAAAAGAAAGGCATGAGGGGCTGGTGGGGGGAGCAGTTCAGAGGACTATGGGACATATTCTAGTATGTGACAAAAGTACATGGAAAAGGGAAAATAGAGTATTTTAAAAGACTTCTTGGACCCCTTCATGGTTTTTGAAATATGCAAGCAAAAGAGTTATTTTGAAATTACTCTTTGGTGGCTCCAATACCTCTCTAAGACTGAGCCAAGTGGGTTACTGCTTTATACAAATATATTTACAAGGGCAGTAAAAAGGATCAGTTCAGGCCTACATTCTTCACATAGATTGGCCAATTTCCTTAGTGAAGATGTTTGCAATCTAGAGATATGTAGAACCTGAATATTTAAACAATGTTGAACAGTTGAGCTAGACATTTGAGGTTTATAGTTTTCTGAGATTTTTAATTTCACAATTAGATTTGCTGTCCAGGCTTCCAAGAGAAGAGAGAAAGGAAAAAAGAAAAAATTATCCAGAATAGCATGTATTCTTCAGGAGTGATAGAATCCGGCACAGTGGAAGATTCATTTACATGTCAAGGTACTTATAGATAAATGATTGAAAGATAAGATGCCATGTCATATGAAGGATTTTTCTCTCCTTCACAAAAGTGTAATAAATTATTTCATAGTTAAGAAATTCTGATCTTATAGGAACTTTCCAAATCCTTGAACTCATGGTTCCTTGCCCTCCTTAAGTCTATTCCTGGGTTGTCAAACCAGCCTAGCTGTAAGTCTAGAGCAGTGGTTCTCAACCAGGTAGGACTTCCCCATGCTACACTCAGGGGACATTTGGCAATATCTAGGAACATTTTTGGTTGTCATGACTTGGGGTAGGGGGGTAGGGATGCTACTGGCATCTGGTGGGTAGAAGCAGGTGATACTGCAAAGCATCCTACAATGCACAGGACAGCCTCCCACAACAAAGAATGATCTAGTCTCAAATGTCAATAGTGTCAACATTGAGAAAGCTTTATCTAGAGCTTTCCTCTGAGATTACCTTAGTGTCCTACTTCTCCAGTCACAGTCTCTTAGCTTCCACCTTCCTGTTATTCTTCTGAGCCAGTCCTTGCCTTGCTTATTACCACCAATTTCTCAACCTATGCCGTCTTCATTAGACCAGTGGACTTTTCCACCAGGCACCTTTGTTAATCTGCAGTCCTTCCTCATAGTTCAGCTTGGGAGGAACGTGATGTGAGGCCCAATACAGAACAGTAATAAACAATGTGGGCTTTGGGTATAATTTAGGTAAGTTAAAATCCCAGATCCACCACTTACTACTAATATAACCTTGGCCAAGTTTCTTAGCCTTTCAGTGCGTCAGTTTCCCCACCTGAAAAAAATGTGGATTTCATCAGGTGGGGAAACTGATAATATCGCCACCATCAGTCATCAACATCATCATCATCATATCAGATCCCATTAGGGATTTCAGTCTTATAGATCAGTGATTTTTCCAGGATTGGAAAATCATGGAACCGTTTAGGGGGATAACAGAGGTGTTCTGCTTGCATTTTTTATCAGACCTTTATTACACAAAGTTTATAATCATTATATATTATGTATACACTATGTACATATATACTATGTATATATCATGTACATACTATGTATGTACTATGTACATTTCATAGTAAATACGTTGAATGACTCATTTCTATATGATATAGGTATAGTCAGGGATAAGTTCATAAAGCAATTTATGTCCTTACCTAAAGCACTAAAAATAATTAGCTTTTATTTGCAGGGGGCAATACCTGTGACAGTACTAGATCGCACATTAGGCTGAATTAAGGACATAAACTCTTGTTTAACAGTTGAGCTTGTGAGAGTGTGTTGTCTGAGGGGGCAGCAGTGGGGAGGGGCGCAAATAGATGCATGAGTTCTGCTTTGGGAAATGCTTAAAGGGCAAAACCACAATATAGAAAATGGAAAAAACGTACAGTTTGCCTGAGCTTTTCCTATTTTGATACTTTAAAACTTATGTGTTATGAATTGTGTGAAACTGTCACCAAACTTCAGGCTAGTTTTCTTTAATATGGCATCCCATTCAAGCATGTGAAAATGGCCTTTTGCACTATTTTAATTATCCTATCTGTTTTAATCTTTCAGATCATAAGGCCTATGGATTCTCTGCCTCAAAAGATCATCAAGTAGTCACAGCAATAGAGTATCAAGGTAGAGTACCTTACTGATTTTCACGGTCCGTATTGTTGAAATAACTCACAGAGATGACACACGTTAGTGCCTTTCTGTTTGTCAGGAACCTCTGTCTCACTTCACGCTAACTCCCCTGCTGAAATGCTGCTCCCTGCTGTTTCCCCCTTGAGAACCCTTTCTCCACCTCCTCAGTAGAAATTTTGGACATTCCGTGAGAGACCTGATGTACAAAGAATGTCTCATTACATAAAGTATCTGCAACAAATCAAATCTAATTTGTAAAACTGGGAGAAGGAGATCTTGCAAAGTTTCCAGTCAGCTAAATTTGGTAAATGGGAATTAACACTGCAAACCCCACTCTATGTATTTAAGAGAACGTTAATATAGCCTATTGTTGGGGTATCATTTTGCTATTTATTTTAGCCTCTTAAAATATTTATAAGGGAGGAGTTGGTATTTAACAAGTGTAAAGTTTCAGTTTTGCAAGATGAAAAAGTTCTGGAGATTGCTTGCACAACAATGTGAATGTATTTAACACTACTGAACTGTACAGTAAAAATCATTAAGAAGGTAAATTTTAAGTTATGTATATTTTATCACAATTAAAAGTTTTTTAAGGATCTAATAACCAAAAAGAATTATAAGCCTTTATAGATTTACTTCAAATGTTGACTATCTACTACTTCTCTGAAGGGTTTTTACCTAGAACACATTAATAATACTGGGCAACCTGAAAAATTACTGTTTCTTAAATGTGATGCTTCTTTAGACCATAAACATTTAAGAAACTGATTTCAAATGTCTGATCCCTTTTCTTTAGGCATGTCTTAGTTTCCTGCAGTTGGAGAGAGATAGGTTTGGAGTAAAGAGAAAAAGATTTAAAAAGGGGGCCTGATGTGAAAAGAATTAAATGATCTAGTATTTAACCAGTCATGCCCGGCATAGAGTAAGTTATATGTGCTTGTTAAATAATAATATGCTATAATAAGAATCAGTGAATCAGTCATTCACTTAAATAATTATTTAGGTTATTCAGGTTCTTTGAAGTCCTAATATTTTACATGATTAAGCTAATAAAACACTCTTTATCATGACGTAGCTTTAAATGGGGAGAGGTGGGAAAAAGAAATTAATGATTGGTAGTAATTTGGGACTATGGAGTACTTATAGGGAAGACAAACACGGCTGGGTGAGATGCCAAAAAGGAGACTGGAAAAGCCAATGAGTGAGCACAGTGAGAGGAAAAGATGGAGCAGGATATCCATGTGGGACAAAGGAAACAAAGTTAATTTCTCTCACTTTTTACTTTTTTGGAGGATCTTACTGTTGGGTCCAGCTGGATACTGTGGATATTCATCCCTGCCTCCCCAGGCCCTATGCCATGATATCTGAATTAGGATGCCAAGAGTATATTCTTTAGTATTACATTACTTTAAAAAAATGTATTAAGGCGAAATTCACATAACATAAAATTCACGATGTTAAAGTGAACAATTAAGTGTCATTTATTATATCCACAATGTTGTGTGACCACCACCTCTATCTAGTTTCAAAGCATTTCCAACACTCTAAACTAAAACCCTGTACCATTTTTATATCACTTTAAAATGTGTTTTATTTTTAAAATAAATCCTTCTACAGATAGAAAATAGAAAATCCTTCTATGTTTATTGCAATCAAATGTTAGTCTTATTTACTCCCAAGTAAGTATTTTCTATTTTTTTAATCTCGCCTCTGCTCCTTTTAATTAAAAATTACATTTTGATTCTATTTTATATGTGCTCCAATCATTCCAACTTGGCTTTCCATAAAGCAAAAATAAATTTCTATCTATCTTCTTCAACATTTCACTTTTAGGATATTTTATGCAGTAACTTAATTTTACTTAAAGTCTAAATTTTTTTTTTGTTTTTACTTTTTTAAATTGAAGTATAGTTGATTTACAATGTTGTGTTAATTTCTGCTGCACAGCAAAGTGACTCGGTTGGTTATGCATATGTACATTATACATTCTTTTTTATATTCTTTTCCATTACAGTTTATCCCAGGACATTGAATATAGTTCCCTGTGCTATACCTTGTTGTAGGACCTTGTTGTCCATCCATTCTATGTGTAATAATTTGTATCTACTAACCCTAATCTCGCAGTCTATCCTCCCCCACCTTCCCTCCCCCTTGGCAACCACAAGTCTGTTCTCTATGTCTGTGAGTCTGTTTCTGTTTTTTAGATAGGTTCATTTGTGTCATATTTTAGATTCCACATATAAGTGATATCATATGGTATTTGTCTTTCTCTTTCTGACTTACTTCACTTAGTATGATAATCTCTAGCGGTATCCGTGTTGCTGCAAATGGCTTTTTCTTTTTTTTAATTTATTTATTTTATTTTTGGCTGTGTCGGGTCTTTGTTGCTGCGCGCAGGCTTTTCTCTGGTTGCAGCGAGCGGGGGCTACTCTTCGTTGCAGTGCGCGGGCTTCTCATTGCAGTGGCTTCTCTTGTTTCAGAGCACGTGGGCTTCAGTAGTTGTGGCACTTGGGTTCAGTAGTTGTGGCTCACGGGCTCCAGAGTGCAGGCTCAGTAGTTGTGGCACATAGGCTTAGTTGCTCTGCAGCATGTGGCATCTTCCCAGACCAGGGCTTGAACCCATGTCCCCTGCATTGGCGGGCAGATTCTTAACCAATGCACTACCAGGGAAGCCCCCTGTAAATGGCTTTTTTTTTTTTCATGGCTGAGTAGTTAGTATTCCACTGTATATATGTACCACCTCTTCTTTATCCATTCATCTGTCGATGGACATTTAGGTTGTTTCCATGTCTTGGCTATTGTGAATAGTGCTGCTATGAGCATAGGGGTGCATGTATCTTTTTAAATTATAGTTTTGTCGGGATATATGCCCAGGAATGGGATTGCTGGATCATATGGTAATTCTATTTTTAGTTTTCTGAGGGACCTCCATACTGCTTTCTGTAATGGCTGCACGAGCTTACATTCCCACCAACAGTGCAAGAGGGTTCCCTTTTCTCCACACCCTCTCCAGCATTTGTTATCTGTAGACATTTTAATGATGGTCATTCTGACCAGTGTGAGGTGATACCTCATTGTAGTTCTGATTTGCATTTCTCTAATGATTAACAATATTGAGCATCTTTCATGTGCCTCTTGGCCATCTGTATGTCTTCTTTGGAGAAGTGTGTATTTAGGTCTTCTGCCTATTTTTTGATTGGGTTGTTTGTTTTTTTGTTGTTGAGTTGTACTAAAATATTTTATGATTTGTGTATATGTGTGTTCCCCCCAATTCATTCAGTTTTTTGTCTCTTGTCTCTATGATTTCAAACAATTATGAATTAATTAATTCCTTCTTTTCAGTACTGCTTTTCTGTATCACCTCCCATAGTGATGCCAAAAGCAGAATGAGAGTAAAGCGAGCGCTGCTCTGCCAGGCTTGTAAGTTACATGAGCAGCCTTATGCAGAGAGCACAACCCTGAGAGAAATAAATCAGAATTTAATAGCATGCTTTTCTCCACAGAAGTAATAATTTACGGTAATTCTCCAGAACTACTTTGGTAGTATACATTCTCTTCTTGCATTATGTAAGATTTTGATGATTTTTAACTTGAGCACAGAGAATGAAATCAAACAAGAGTCAACAATACAGAATCTTAGAAAAATTAAAATTCACAGTGATTCTAGCTGTGTGATTCCTTAAAGTGATTATTTTGCTACATGTTGAACAAATGCTTTTTCCAAACAAAGAATTATCTTTTCTCAATCCAAACTGGAACAGATATTTTTGGCAATGTAATAATCATCTTAATAGAAAAACTTGGCGCATTTTTCTGTTCTAATATGCCTTGCTCTGAGAAAGTATGATTTATGTCTATATTATTTTCTTTACTGTCTCAAACACAGGAAACACTTTAGCTCAAATCTGAGTAATTTGGGGGTAGATTTATGATGGTATTAAGTATGGATTTCTACCATGCCAAGGCAAGCTTACAACTACAAGTAAGAGAAGTGCCTCATGGGTAAAAGTAATAATAACCATTTATGGAACATGGACTATATACAGAGTACCATGTGCACCCAAGTATGTAAATATATTATCTCATTTAATCTTTACCACAACTTTGCAAGATGAGTAATGTTGTTCTTGTCATTTTACAGATGTGAACACAATCACATCTTTTTTTAAAAAAGTTAAATAATTTGCTCAATATCACACATCTGGTTTATGGCAGAGGTCTAACTTCAAAGCCTGTGCCTTAAACTACTATATTATGGCATAATAATGCCGAGGGCTAGACACAGAAAATTATGCTGGCCATGAATGTTGAATTTGGGCTGAAAAGAGAGAGGAGAGTCCATGGTAGTTAGCTTCTCAGTTCACTTGGTTCTTTATCCTCAGATGTTGGCCCCATGATTCAGTAGATTTACTGTTTCTCACAGTTTTTGAGGTCAAGGTGTTCCCCTGCTTGGAACACTCCCAAAGAACCACAAGGCGAAATTCAGATTCCAGGAAATTCAAAAAATCAAATTCCCTCTTTTAAGTCTTTGGTTAATTATCACCTTCTAAATGAGGTGAACTCTGACTACTCTATTTTTTTAAAACTGCACCCCCATTCCCCAGATTCCCAAACTTCCTGTACTCTGATCTACTCTTATTTTCATAGCACTCATGACCTCTTAACGTACTATATAATTCACTTCGTGATGTTTCTTGTGTGTCTGACCCCCTGCAAATTGTAAGATCCCAAAGGGGAGGGATCTTTGTTTTGCTCACTGCTATAGCTCAAGAACAATGCCAGACACACAGTAAATACTCAATATATTTTGGACAAATTGCATAGACCATTTCTCCACATTTTATATGGTCAATGAGATTGAGGCTGGAGTGGAGTCACTTCACTTAAGAAAACCATTGGTTACATTTTTAACATAATTTCTGCAGAGGTTTTCCATAGAGTAATGAGTATAGAAATCAGGAAGAATTCACCAAAAGGAGTGTGTGTGTGTGTGTGTGTGTGTGTGTGTGTGTGTCCAGTTAAATATGTGAAACAATATGATTATTTGAGTGTAAATTTATTCCTAAGACCTAGGAGTGTGAGCTAAAAATGAGTGTGGGTGTGTGTTTAATTGCTGGAAACTCAACAAAATACGGGAAGGAAACCTATCTAGAGCTCAAGACTCCGGAAGGCCACCACCCATTCTCCTTAATCAACAGAACAGAGCCATGTTTCCTCAGACAAGTCCCTCGGCACACATTTGTCTGTGTAGCATAATTGTAAACATGCCTGTAAAATGATGTCTGTTTGTAACATAAAACCTTTTAAAACTAGGCATCCAAAAAAAAAAAAAAACCTAGGTATCCTTAAAAACAAATTTTGGATTATTTTTCCTTGTCTTTCTTTTCTCTATCCTACTTTCTATCTTCCATTACCTGTTATTCTATTTCTATATTTTTAGCAATGTGTGTGAAACTAAAAAAAAATTAGAAACAACATTTTAACAGAAAAATCATAATTCTGTCACACAGAAATCATCACTGGGTTAATATTTTCATACATATTCATACAGGCTTTTTGTCCATATCTATGTGTATACTTTTAATAAAACCTGGGATAAATATTATAAGTATTGCTTTCTAATCTACCATGTCATGTAATATCCTGAATTATTTTTTTTTAACGGCATTAAGTCTGCTTAACATCAAAATCAGAGGTATGAGAAGGATTTTAACATAGTTTCTCTTCTAGTCAAAGATACTGTGTTTTTTAGGTCAAACTGTATGCATTGTGGAGGAAAAAAAGTTTCAGAAATATGAAGTTGAGGGAACTCTGCCCTGTACTCTGTAATAACCTATATGGGAAAAGAATCTGAAAAATAATGGATATAGGTACATGTATACCTGAATCACTTTGCAGTACACCTGAAACTAACACAACATTGTAAATCAACTATATTCCAATATAAAATAAAAACTTAAAAAAAATATGAAGTTGACACTCCAGAGAGCTGGCTGAAACATACTTTAAAAATAGTTAGAACTAGGGCTTCCCTGGTGGCGCAGTGGTTGAGAGTCCGCCTGCCGATGCAGGGGACATGGGTTCGTGCCCCAGTCCGGGAAGATCCCACATGCTGCAGAGCAGCTGGGCCCGTGAGCCATGGCCGCTGAGCCTGCGCGTCCAGAGCCTGTGCTCCGCAACGGGAGAGGCCACAACAGAGAGAGGCCCGCGTACCGCAAAAAAAAAAAAAAAGTTAGAACTAGATATTTCCATTTGGCAACTTGAAGTAGTTGGCAGGCAAGCCCTGGGTTTTTCTTCCGTCCGTCATCTTGTGTGGACAGTTAAAGGAGGGGGCTCCTTGGGTAGTTCCAGGAATTCTTTAATGACATAACTGCAGTAAATTGCCCGTGGTAAAGTAACCTTAGTGAGCTACATTGAGGCGGTTAAACCTGATGCCAAGAATAATTTTTCTGGATTGAGGTGAGGGGTGGGAGTCAATGATTTATTAGGAGACCATATTGGGTGTGTATTAATGTATTTTCAGAGAAGGTTATCAAAAAAGGGATCTGAGTGAGCATGTAGCGTGTTGAGGGACCATTTGGGGTTCCATAGCATGGCCTGGGCTGGGCTAAGTGCCTTTCTTAGGCAGTAGGTGTGAAGCATCCACTATTTACCTCCATCCTGGCACTCATCACCTTGGACTGAAATTACACTGTCTTATTTGTCTCTTCTACCAGACTGTAAACTCCTTGAAGACTGAGATGGGAAAGAAAAAGATAAATAATTAATCATAGCTGCCATTTTTAAAGACTTACTATGTCCAGGCATGTGTGCTTTGCATATATTATTGTATATGAAGACTCAACAACTCTATGAGATACTATCTTATTTTACAGATGATAACTGAAGCTCAAGAACTAGGGAAAGTAGCATAGTGTCACAAAATTATTTTGCGAAATAATCATAATGCTTTCAATTCATCTTTGAATTAAGCCAACCTGTTGAGGAAATTTATGAATAAATAAATGAATGAATGGATAAAATAATAATTTAAGGATGTTAAAAATTTATTAATTAAGTAAAATATTATTTCAGAGGGACAATTTTTTAAAAAGTATTTTTATTTATGTTCCTAGAGGTTATTTTAGCCTGTAAATACCCAAAGAAGACCATTTCCTCCAGATTGGAGTGGAAGAAACTGGGGCGCAGTGTCTCCTTTGTCTACTATCAACAGGCTCTTCAAGGTAAGATGCTGGGACTCGATAAGGTGAGAGCAAGAGAGCACCAAATACCCCAGGTCCTTTAATTAACCAATGAGGGCAGGACATGGCTGATGACTGAGAATGTGTTTCTGTAAGTGTGAGATGAAACCAATAGAGACTGAGACCCAAAACACAACCACCACAAAAACAGAGGACAGGGAACAGAAGAAGTTCACCTCCATGCATGAACTCCATGGAGGCCCTGGACCCCTCATTTCTCACCTCACTTCTAGAGGATGTAAGATGCAATTGTTCTTGCTGGCCCAGTAGATTAAACTCTTGCGGGAAAGGAAGAAGAGATGGTGTGGGGTTGGGATGGAGGGTCACTGCTCAATTGTAGTAACTTTACCCTATTTCCATATCACCATTGAGAAAGCAAGGCCATCACTGAGAAGTTTAGGGAGTTAAGACTTAGGGGAAGGTAAATACAGCTACCCTTATCCAGTGCTTTCTTTTTTACATTTTTTATTGTTATACATTTCTTTATACTCCCTATCCTTCTCGTTGAATATATAGTGAGCTTTTAATTTAAAGTATTGGTAATGATAGATAAATGCAATGGTGTCTGTGATTTAGTTCAAAATAATCCAGTGGTTAAAGGTGCAGATGTAGTAAGACAGGCGTAGCATTGATTAAAATTACAGTTGGGTGATGGTTTGTTGAGGTTCATTTTACTATACTCTCTAATTTTGTGCATGCTTGAAATTTTCCATTATAATTATTTAAAAAGTTGGAAATATAACTTAAGTATAATAAACAGGTTACTATTTTAAAATATGTTTTACTTTAATTTTAAAGAATTAAACAAGTGAGCAAATGTTTAAAGTTCATAGAAAATTTAAAATATCCCTGTGGTTCTTACCTGTTAAGATATGATTACGGGCAGCAGAGGCCTAATAGCACAGCTGTCTTTACTTGAATTTTCTGTAATGCTAATCTAATGTGATACAAAACACTATTTTAATTCCGCACAAATTGCTATCAAAAACTAATCCAAAGAATGTTTTTAAAGACCCCCTCACCTTCTTTTCTGTGGCAGTATCATGCAAGCCACCACACATAAAGTTACTGTTCCAGCTAGTTAAACTAGGCTCTCCAGTATCTTTTGAAGATGTGAATCTATTTATTCTAGCATACTAGAAAGGGGATGAGCAGGAATGAGGGTTGAATTCTTTCAAATAAAATATGGGAATACGGAACTGAGTGTTCTTTTGTGAACAGTATGACGTTCTAAAAAAGAAATAGAAGTTTGAAAGAGCAGCACTCATATACAATTTTAAAATTTTTAAATTGAGTTTATTAACAGGAAAATAAATGCAGTGGTTACTGAATGGACTAGAGAAAGGTAGTATATAGAAAATTATTATATCATTATTAACATCATTGTCCTCTTTTTCTAAAAGGAGATTTTAAAGATCGAGCTGAGATGATAGATTTCAGCATACGGATCAAAAATGTTACGAGAAATGATGCCGGGAAATATCGTTGTGAAGTTAGTGCCCCATCTGAACAAGGTCAAAACCTGGAAGAGGATACACTCACTCTAGAAGTATTAGGTGATGTGCTTGTATCTGTGTGATTACTGTTCCCACCCTCATCCCCATCATCCAACCCTGGAGCAATGAGGCAACTCAGGGCCCCAGCGAGTGAAGTTATAAAGGTGGACCACCAGCACCGCTGTTCCTGCAAAATCTTGGCTATTACTCCTTTTCACCTCGTTGGCTGCTTAAATGTTAATGTTACTAACTTATTATGACAAAATCTCTTTTCAATTAAGATTCAGGTAAACCTTAATGGTCCTCCACTGTACATAGAAGCATTTTCCCCAAGAGTTTATTTTTTAACATCTTTATTGGAGTATAATTGCTTTACAATGGTGTGTTAGTTTCTGCTTTATCAAGAGTTTATTTTTCAATCATTTTCAGCATAGGTAGTAATTCTCTTACCATATAAAATAGTCTCTGGGCTTCCCTGGTGGCACAGTGGTTGAGAGTCCGCCTGCCGATGCAGGGGAAACAGGTTTGTGCCCCGGTCCGGGAGGATACCACATGCCGCGGAGCGGCTGGGCCCGTGAGCCATGGCCGCTGAGCCTGCGTGTCCGGAGCCTGTGCTCCGCAACGGGAGAGGCCACAGCGGTGAGAGGCCCGCATACTGCAAAAAAAAAAAAAAAGTCTCAAATGAGATGATAGAAAAGCAATAAAACAAAAAAAGTATTGGAATTAGCAGATGCAAGCTACTATATATATAGAATGAATAAACAACAAAGTCCTACTGTATAGCACAGGGAGCTATATTCAATATCCTGTGATAAAATCATAATGGAAAAGAATATGAAAACCAATGTATATATATGTATAACTGAATCACTTTGCTGTACAGCAGAAATTAACACAACATTATAAACCAACTATACTTCAATAAAATAATTTTTTTTAATGTAGGCTGGGGAAGTATAGAAGTTATTTTGGTAAAGAAAGGAAATTAGCATTTATTATGCAGCTAGTATGCATTAGGCTCTTTCACATGTGTAATTTTACTTAATCTTCACTGACAACCTGATTTTTACAGATGAGGAGATAGATGCTAAGTGATTTTCCTAAGCCTGCAGAGCTAGTAAGTATCTGGGCCAGGATTTGGATCCAGATGGGGTTAACTTCAAAGCCAATATATTTAGTTACTCTAAGACTCACTGATAGATAGTAACTGCCCATGATGACAACTGGTGGAGGAAATGATCAGTTCTTCTCCATAGATGTTACTATAAACTACTAAGCAAAGAGAATAAAACAACTCCTCTTCCTTTTTCTACATAGTCCAGGCTCTTTCTAAAATTCTAATGATGTACTTACTGTTATAGAAGAAATTTCATTCAGAAAACCTTGCGGGAGATTCAGCTGGTGTATTAGTCTTCTGCTACATACCAAATGATCACAAACTTAGCAGCTTAAAACAACCACCCATTTATTAGCTCACAGTTCTGTAGATCAGAAGCTCAGCAAAATGTGGCTGGGTTCTCTGCCCTGGATATCACAAGGCTGAGATCGAGGAGTCAGCTGGGCTCAATTATTGACTGGAGGCTCTGGAAGCAAATCTGCCGTCAAGCTTATTTATTCTTGTTGGCAGATTTCAGTTCCTTACGGTTGTAGAACTGAGGTCCCCTTTCCATGCTGGCTATCCGCTGGAGGCCACGCTCAGTTCCCAGAGCCACCACATTCCTTGCCATGGGGCCTCTCTATCTACAACCCAACAAAAGCATGTTGAATCCTTCTTGTGTTTTGAATCTCTGAATTTCCCTTCTGTGACCAGCCAGAGAAAACTACTTTTAAAGAGGTCATGTGGGGACTTCCCTGGTGGTCCAGTGGGTAAGACTCGACGCTTCCAATGCAGGGGGCATGGGTTTGATCCCTGGTCGGTGAACTAGATTCCACATGCATGCCCGCAACTAAGAAGTCCGCAGGCCACAACGAAGATCCTGCATGCCACAAGACCCGGTGCAGCCTAAATAAATAAATAAATAAAATATTTAAAAAAAAAAAAGAGGTCATGTCATTAGGGCAGACCCATCTAAATAATCTCCCCTACCTTAAAGACAAGAGATTTGGGACCTTAATTACATCTCTAAAATCCCTTCAGAGTAGTACCTACATTTGTGTTTGATTGAATAACTGAGAGAACGTGTACATACAGCAGGGCCAGGGAATTGGGGGGACCGTGTTAGAACTCTGCCTACACAGACAGTTCTGGGTTGTTCTGGATTTAAGTAAAGTCTGGTTTACTTTACAAATCCCTGGGACCAGAATAACCTTAATTCAGGTATTCTCTGTCTTGGCCTGAATGGGATTTTAGTTTGAGTACTGATCCTGAAAATATACTCAGGTTTGACTTTGTTGGAATATAGTTGATAATAATACATTAAAATCATTGATGAGGGGAGAAGTAGAGATTGTTTATCTAGAAAAGAATAGCTGTTGTAGTAGCTCATGTAGTGTTTGCAAGTGTAACAGGCAAGCCCTGAACTCTCAGTGAATGGCTTACATAATAGAAGTTTCTTTCTTATGTAAGTAAAGTCTAAATAATTGGAGACAGAGATAGCAGTGGTGGAACTATATTGCCGTACTTAATGAAATCAGTAGGGACCCAAGCTAATGTAAGCATGACATCTTTGATACATAGCTTTCTGAGGTCACCATGGGTATTGACACCTCCTTGGTAGTGGGAGGGGGAGGGGGAGGGAATGGATGGAGAATCATACAGGAAGGTTTTATGGATCAGGCATGGGAATAGCATATATGACTTTTCCCCAGGTTCCATTGGTCAGAACTCATGCATGTGATCCCATCCGGCTACAAGGGGGCTGACAAATGTGGTCTAGCTGTGTGCCTGTGAGGAAAGGAAGTGGGTCTCTTGAACAAGTAGCCAGTCTCTGTCACAGGTGTCCAATAAATCCATCTTTAGCTGGCTGTTAAAATCCTCATTTAGCTTGTAAATAACCAATGCCATTTGACTTCCATCCTCCAGTGGCTCCGGCAGTTCCATCATGTGAAGTACCCAGTTCTGCACTGCGTGGAACTGTGGTGGAGTTGCGATGTCAAGACAAAGAAGGCAACCCGGCTCCTGAATACACGTGGTTTAAGGATGGCATCCGTCTGCTAGAGAATCCAAAACTTGGCTCCCCAAGTGCCAACAGCTCATACACAATGAATACAAAATCTGGAACTCTGGTAAGGTCATTTCAAGCATTGGCCTAATAACTGTCTTGCATTTGGAAAAAAAAATATTAGAACTAAAATAATGGAGAGTAGAGGGCTGATACCATTGCTCGTTAAGTAGAGAGAGGAAAGGATAGCAGGGAAGATGGCAGCACTCATACAGAGAAGTGATGGAAAAGGCTGCCACAGGAGAGGAGAAGACAAAACAGAGAACTAGAGAGTTGGACGCAAAAAGGTCTGCACCAGGGGCCTGACGCAGGCCAAGATGGAGTCATGATGATGGATCAGGCCTGGAAAGGTACTAGGTGCAGTCTCGTATTTATAATACCAGGGAAATGCATGAAAACTCCCTTGGGAAGGGGACCCTCCTACACTGTTGGTGGGAATGTAAACTGATGCAGCCACTATGGAAAACAGTATGGAGGTTCCTTAAAAAACTAAAAATAGAACTACCATATGATCCTGCAGTCCCACTCCTGGGCATATATCCAGAGAAAACTAATTTGAAAAGATACATGCACCTCAGTGTTCATAGCAGCACTGTTTACAATAACCAAGACATAGAAGCAACCAAAATGTCCATTGACAGATGAAAGGATAAAAAAGATGTGCTGTATATATATATATACACATACATACATACATACACACATATATATGCACACACACATATATATCGCATATATTTCATTCTTTTATATTTATATATAAAAGAATGAAATAATGCCATTTGCAGCAACATGGATGGACCTAGAGATCATCATAATAAGTGAAGTACGTCAGACAGAGAAAGACAAATATCATATGACATCACTTATCTGTGGAATCTAAAATGTGATACAGGGCTTCCCTGGTGGCGCAGTGGGTAAGAATCCTCTTGCCAGTGCAGGAGACACGGGTTCGAGCCCTGGTCCAGGAAGATGCCACATGCTGCAGAGCAACTAAGCCCATGCACCGCAACTACTGAGCCTGTACTCTAGAGCCCGCAAGCCACAAGTACTGAAGCCCGCGTGCCGCAACTACTGAAGCCTGCATGCCTAGAGCCAGTGCCTCACAGCAAGGGAAGCCACCACAATGAGAAGCCCGCGCACCGCAACGAAGAGTAGCCCCCGCTCACCGCAACCAGAGAAAGCCTGCGTGCAGCAATGAAGACCCAACGCAGCCAAAAATTAATAAATAAATAAATATTTTTAAAAAAAGGTAAACAAGAAGGTCCTACTGTATAGTGCAGGGAACTATATTCCATATCTTGTGATCAACCATAAGGTTGATTCTGAAAAATAATAGAGATATACATGTATGTATAACAACACCAGAAACAAACACAACGTTGTAAATCAACTATACTTTAATAAAAAAAATTTTTTAAATAGAAAACTCTCTTGGGAATGCCCTGACCTCAGTACCGGCCGTGTGAGAATAGTGACTCTTGCCAACCTATGATAGGATGTCTGTGTCATTAAACTCTTCCATGACTAGCTCGTCAACAATTGACTTTGTGACTTGAGTATCTATTACTTTAGATTTAGTCCAGATTGTCTGATCGATTGAAAAGCCTTTCTAAGGAATCCTGTTGGAAATCTGTAAATAAGATCTTTAAAGTTAATGACATTTACAAATAAAAGTATTTTTACTGTTTTTGACGCTGACTTTTTAGGGTAGAGGTGGGAGTAAAAAAAAGACAATTAAATTTGAAGCTTTTTTTTTTGGATTCAAAGTAATATGTCAGTTTAAAAATGCTGCACTTCCAGCAAGGCAGAATCACTATCACAACCACTATCAAAAGAATCTTAAAAAAATAAAATAAAATAAAAATTAAAAAAAAAGAATCTTAAAGGCATGGTAATAAAAATTTTAATAAATTTTTAGAGGAGGTATAATATTTCCTTTCATCCCTTCAATCTACAAGTGCATGATAACATTTAAAAACTAGATCCTCTGGTAAGTAATAAAGCATATTGATAAAGTGACTGAAAGATAAACATATCGGTGGATTGATGTGGCTCCTCCCTAAGGAAGGGATGCTCTGGCCCTTTCAGCATCAGCAGGCTCAGTCAGCAGGTCCAAGTGATTTTACACTGAGAAATTGGGTAGAGAACCTGCGGTCACACTTGGCTATATTTACTTTTCAAATTTGTGTTTTCTCAGAGCAGGTGATGAAAAGCCCCAAGCCAAGTCTGAAAAGATATAGATTCACTTTCCTCAGCTCAACCCTTGAAATATCTGTGATGTCAAAGGGCTGCACCAGGGCAGAACCAGCATGGGTTCTTTTCTGAAAAATGAGCAAAACAAAGACTCCAGTGTATGGAAGACAACGGCTTCCTTTTAATCACCAGTTATAATATCCTGGAAGATCATTTTCGGTTTTAGTCTAACTTTTGTTTATACATAACCTTGGCTTTGAGTTCATGGTGAATATCTTTAAAGGAGTCTGGCTCTTGGGACTGACGATTCCATAAAGTGAGAATACACAAGGGAATGCTTTCTATTGCACCATGTTGAAGGATACAGAAAGAAGAGGTATATGGGTAGTGGGTAGGGAAAAGAGAGGAAAAGGCCTTAAATAGATCAAAACCCTGGCTGTTTTTAGGCACATATATTACATGAGGATACAAGACAATAAGGAAGTGCTCCTTAGAGGTTCATGGCCGCTCTTGGATGCAGTCAGCAGTGACCACTGTGGTACTGAGGGTGTGACAGGAGGATACTGAAGGAATGGGTCTGAGCACCCCTCTCACCCTCCTTAGGTCCTGGCAGGATTCTTGAAGGTGTCCAGAACACACTGAATTCCCTCCCTCCTACTAACTACCTAACCAACTTCTCTCCTTCTATCCATCTATCTACCCATTGTTCTTTCCTCCTGTCTACCTGCCTGCCTCCCTTCCTTCTTTCTTTCCTTCCTTCCTTCCCTCTTTCCTTCCTTCCTTCCTGAAACTCTCCGAGGTGCTAAACTACTATGAAGCCTGTTACATCAAAGTCTTGCCTTTCAGTTGCTTTGGCACAGAGTAGACAGAACAAGGGTTGGTTGGACTTTATCTTTTCATAATTTTCACAAATTCTACAACTGATAGAAGTTGTAATCCTATAAATGACATTAAGACTTTCCTAGGCCCTATGCTACTTCCTGGTAGTAACTCTGGCTCTTTAGAGGAAGTGTTCATTGTTTGCTGCTGCAGTGAACTCACTGTGACTTAGAAAACTGCCTTTAAGGCCAAGGAGGCCTTTATTTATAAATGGTGTTTCCTAGGACTTAGAACTACCTACAATACTTAATACTACCATGTGCTGTAAACTTTTAAAAATGCCCACTGTCTTCCTAACTGTACTACTTTTTCAGTATCACACACTAAAAAAGACACTTCCTGTATATATTTAAGTCTTTCTCTGTCAAATTAAACAGAGGCCTAGCTAATTACTCCTTGAAGACATGGCAGATTTCTGAATTCACTGTAAAGATATAAAGTCCTAGGGACTTCCCTGTGGCACAGTGGTTGGGAATCTGCCTGCCAGTTCCGGGGTCATGGGTTTGATCCCTGGTCCGGGAATTTCCCACGTGCCGCAGAGCAACGAAGCCCGTGCACAACAACTAGTGAGCCTGCGCTCTCGAGCCCGCGAGCCACAGCTACTGAGCCCACTCGACTAGAGCCCATGCTCCGCAACAAGAGAAGCCACCGCAATGAGAAGCCTGCGCACTGCAGAGAAGAGTAGCTCCCGCTTGCCTCAACTAGAGAAAGCCTGCGTGCAGTAACGAAGACCCCACTGCAGCCAAAAATAAAGTAAAATTAAAAAAAAAATGTATAAAGTCCTAAGTCACTGAAAAGGAAAGACCGACTTAATGATAAATTTAAGGAACACAGTTCTTTTGGGAGTCTACTGATAGATTTATTGCTTAAGTAAATATGTATTTTTTTCTTCTACAAATAGCAATTTAATACTGTTTCAAAACTGGACAGTGGAGAATATTCCTGCGAAGCCCGTAATTCTGTTGGACATAGCAGGTGTCCTGGGAAACGAATGCAAATAGGTAAGCACGAAATATTGGGAGGAACAAATGGTTTAAAATTAGTATGTGCAAATATTTGGGGGTGGAAGGAGCAAGGAGTAAGTAAGAGCTGAGTGATTTGAAGTATAAATGGAAGGGAATGTTTAAAATCAGTTTGACATAATATTACAAAAAGCAAAGATGCTGTTTTAATCCAGCTTCCAAGCAAGACAGGAATATTTATCATTGTATTTTATAGATTTTTGAATTTTTCCAATAATTAATTTTAAAATATGCTCATCTGAGCAATCCTCTTTGAAACAAAAGCTAAGAGTCCTGTAAGTTGCTCAGAGTCAAGAATTCAGAATGGGGGTTCGAATTCCAGCTCTGCCACTTATTAACTACGGGCTCTTCAGCAAGTTAATTAACCTCCGTGCCTCAGTCTCCCCAAAATTGAAGTTATAATACACTGTCCTCATAGAGTTGTTAGGAAGATTAAAATAATTAATATTCAAAAGTGTTAGAATGGCACTGGTGTATTTTGAGCACTATATAGGTACTGGCTATTTTAATTGTTGGTAATTTGTTTCAAACCCCTGAAATAGTATGTTTATACTTATTGAAGAGTAGGCTGTCCAAAAAGACTTTTTTTTTTGGCCATGCTGCGCGGCTTGCAGGATCTCAATTCCCCAACGAGGAGCTGAACCCGGGCCACAGTAGTGAAAGCGCCGAGTCCTAGGCCACCAGGGAACTCCCAAGACATGTTGAATATAGTTATGGATCTAGTTTGCTATAAAACATAGCTGCCATATATTATATTCACAAAATAAGTGTCTTAAAGTCGAATAAAATTCAGGCTCAATTATCTTTTCAGATTACATGAGTTTCAGATCAAACATTGTTTTTCATTTTACTTTTAACAATTTGGTTAAACTCGTTCTTGTATGAAAGCCGTGTTTTGAAAATGGTTGTGTAATAGAGAGGGATGAGCTGGAGATGGCATCCGAGGGGTTAAAGGTCACTCTGGAGGGGGCTGCACCCTAGGTTTCAGGAGCTTGTCCTCAGCTTTGTGGGGTCAGAAATTCATTTTTTCAACACGTCTTGAGCTATGCAGATACGTGGGCAGTAATTTATATTGTCTGTGTACAGTTAACTCTTAGCATGATATTTTAAAGAAAATATAATCTTATTAGACTTCAGGATATCCTAAAGTATAAGATATTCAATAGTATACTCTAATTTCCACAAGTAAGTTTGAATTTCAGGGTTTTTTTTTAAATTCGGGGACACATATTATCTACCCAACCCACTCAAGTGTTGACATTTAAAGTCAAACATAAGCATTTACTTAAATTATCAGAAAATATCCCTCTCAATGCCGCTTTGGAGTTATTAGAAAATTCACTATCACATTTTATTTTTTCTTTAAATGATCATGTTTAATTTCAGTGCCTAATTTAGTTTTATCTTAAGAAATAATATAGGTGAAGTCATGGTTTTGACATACTAGTTAAATTTTTCCTAGCATGCAGTGAATAAATACATAACAAACTTTAGATTTCTGTGTTTTGCTAGTAGTATCACTTTAATTTGAACATGATTTCCACATATCTATTCTTTCTGGTATAAGTTGACTTAAAAGTTAGAATTGCTTTGTTTAAAGCTCATCCATTGATCCTCGATGTTTTACATCCTTGGTTTGGAATTCAGATCTTTGGAAATACATAATTCATGAAGCCTCATTTCCAGTTTTCTTTGTGAAGTATCACCAACAACTTGTAACCAAAACCAGATCTGTTTACTGTTCTAAATAAATCCTTTCTGAAGTACAGAAAGAAAGTAAATCATGGGTTTGCTGATTATTCCCATGCTGCTTTATTGTACAACTCCAGAAAATTCTGCTCACACTTAGCATTTGGTTCCTTTCCTTTTATTTTAGAATAATGATACCCTCCTTTTATTGTGGCTTTTTTATTAAGAAAGAACACACAATATTTTCATACGTGTTATTACATTTTCTCTTTAGTGAGGCATAATAAGGCAGGCATATTACTTGCTCAGAATCTCACAGTAATTACAAATGGGATGAACACAACTTACCTCTAACTTACAAGTCTTCTATCTTCTATTTTTTTGAAGAAAATAAAATAACATTTATACCATGACTTAGTACTTACTGGATAAGACAGTTTTTTTTGTTTAGAATTTGCCTTTAGCTTGAATACTTCATGGATGTCAGATTCATTGACAAACTACAGGACAGTTTTTTGTCAATGAAAATTTCAATCTAAGGGTGATTATAGCCCTTAGGTTAAACCCTTTGTAGGTGTCAAATCATTGACTATTACAAAGAAAATTGTAGGCAGTTTGGTTCTCAGGAGTTTTATTTAGTTATTAATTTAATTTTGCCTTAGATTATGATTATTGTGTAGTTCTTTTTTTCCTCTCTGCTATTTTTTGTCCAAGTGAATAAATAGATGAATCTCCACCTCCCAATACCCAAGCAAATATGAACCGAGTTTATATCAAGCAATAATTAAGGTTTCCTACTCTAGTCAAATTACTCAGCCTTTCGAAAGATTGACCCAGTTTCCTTTTTTAAAAAAAAAATCAGTTAATATTTCAGAGGCATCTGGAAAAATTAATAACACTTGGCATTAAGAAAAAAAATTAAGACCAGGAAATTTTACGATAAGCAGACTCATTCAAATAATATTTCTTAAAAAATCATTCCCAAAATGTGCACTGCTTTAAAATATCTAAAATTACTAGTGAGAAACTGGTACCTAATATTTTCTCCAAGTTATTTAACCATATGTTAATTAATACTTGCTTTTAAAAAAAGAACCCTTTGTTCCTTTAAAAAGTGTAGGAATTTGCATATTAATCAATACATAAGAAGTGTCTAAATGACAGAAGAGTATGGCTCATGAAATCCTCATGGACAAGATGGAAAGATGTGACCCAAATTGAATGTGTAGATGGATTCACACATGGTTGGATCCCTCACCCAGAGCATGCTAGTAAATTTTGTTATATGAAGATATATGTCTAATAGCCTGTTAAATAGTTCTTTCCCAAAGTCATGTTTATTATTTTATTAATGACTTGAATGTATTTTTGATGCAGTTCCCAGTTGCAGAAATATTAACCTCAGAAGGTTAATAATCTAATTCTTCGGCAACAGAATCAGTAACTGGAAAAACCTCACAAGTTGGGAACATGGTAGTGATTTTTCAAAGTTAGGTCCAAAAAATGCAGTTATATTGGGTTAGAGGAAAGATGACTTAGTAGTAACAGGAAAAAGCCTGGGGAAGTTTAATTCATTTTTAACTTAATGGGATAACAGTTTAATGGCATATATGTATGTGGGTGTGTTATGTGTGCGTATGTACACACACCCACGCACAAGCCCATATAAATTCAAGAAAGAAGATGTTTCTGATACTTAGTTTTATAGAACAACAGTGGCATGGGCTTTCTTTGGGGTTGAATGAATTTTCCGTATTTGTGAAATTGACCCAGATGACGATGTAGAGGAATTTTAAGGAAAATTTGAGGGGAGTGTTGTAGTAGAATACTTGAACTCACTGAATTTCAAAGCTCACTTCCAATCTGATATTTAATCATATGGATTATTGCATCTCCAAATGCATGCAAGAGAATACCATACATTTTATTTCTGGATCATAGAACTTTTTAAAATTTCAGATTCTTGCAAGACTTAGCTCTGCTAATATTTTCAATCAATTTTGAACCATATCCGTGGAAGTGAGTTAGTGGAACAGGCTTAAAAAGCATGAAACTATCTGTATTTATGGTATAGCTACAAAGGGGAGCTTTTATTTGTTTTGTTTTAATTTATTTATTTTTGGCTGTGTTGGGTCTTCGTTGCTGTGCGCGGGCTTTCTCCAGTTGCGGCAAGCAGAAGCTACTCTTCAATGCAGTGTGCAGGCTTCTCATTGCGGTGGCTTCTCTTGTGGAGCACGGGCTCTAGGCGCGCGGGCTTCAGTAGTTGTGGCACGTGGGCTTCGTAGTTGTGGCTTAGTTGCTCCGTGGCATGTGGGATCTTCCCGGACCAGGGCTCGAACCTGTGTCCCCCGCACTGGTAGGCGGATTCTTAACCACTGGGCCACCAGGGAAGTCCGAGGGGAGTTTTTTGAGCTTTTTTGATTTAATAACTACATCGGTCCATCTTTTTGACATGAATTCATGCATGGTTTATTTTGCATTCCAGATGATCTCAACATAAGTGGCATAATAGCAGCTGTAGTAGTTGTGGCCTTAGTGATTTCTGTCTGTGGCCTTGGCATGTGCTATGCTCAGAGGAAAGGCTACTTTTCAAGTAAGTGAATTTCACTCTTTGCCAGACAACTTCCTGTGGATATAGTTTTCTTCTGAGACACTGTTTCTCCTAAGATGTTCTAACAGACTCTGGAGAATATTTTTCGTTAATTTTCCTGCAGTAGAAAATGTCCAAGATGACATGAAGGTGAGTCATGAAGCATCCCGGCGAATATAGGGAGGAAAGGCAGAGGTGTCTCATCGCAACATTCCAGGAATCATCACAGAATATGTGAGAGGCACCGGGGAGTGGCATAGCGCAGCGATACCGAGAGATGTGCAATGTGGATGGATATTTATAGCACACGTACATGTATTTAAGATCCTTTTATTTTAAGTAAGGGATCGTATATCTCAAGATGAAAATTAATTTCTAGTTTTATGATAAGAAATTTCATTGGAATAAATCTGTGAAATGTTTTATCAGTATAGAACAGTGGAATGTTGAATGTCAAATTTAGCACAACTGTATTTAGAAGACAATTGTTCAATTAAAAGCTAGAAACCTATTGTATTATAGTTGCTTCTGAGGTTTTTAATTCTTCAAGTTTAGGTCTGTTGGAACTCGCGTTTGGTGATACAATAGGTTTGATGTAAATGGATAAGATTTTTAAATGTTTTATTCTCTTAATGCATTTCTTTACTTCCAGTCTTTAAAATTATCTGAGACCTTCAAAGTTGCACAACTCCATCAAGTCCACTAAAAATAGTGTATAAAGTAGAATTTTTAAGGATAATACATTTATAGCATGAACAAATTTTAGACCTGCTGTTTTTATAGTGAACATTAATTTTGAAATTTAGGTTTAAAAAATATCTTATATCAAAATAAAACTTAAATGTAAAGGGGGTTTCTAATAATACCTATAAATAGGTATCGTAGAATGTTTCCATGAATGTGGTTTCAAGGATATTCCCTATAATTAAGAATAACTGCTCTGTGAATGAATAGTAGCTGTTGTGTGGTGCTCCTATCCAGTCCAGTGTAATGTAATCCGGCTGAGTCCCCCTGCTGGTCAATGGTGGAAGTACAGACAGATAAGGTTGCTCATTCAAAATTCTTGTCTTTTCTCTCTACCTGCAAAGAATACCTGTCTGAGTGTTTTTATTAAAGACTTGGTAAACGGTTTTTCTTAAAATGCTGAATTAATTAAAGATTTTACGTGAATATTATTAGTTCATTAGCTAAGAATGTTACTCCCGTTTTCATCTAGCAGAAAATCTATCTAAGAGAACCATTTTCTTGAACTTGCATTTCAGACAGGGGCTGGCAAACTATGACCCATGGACCAAATCTGGTCTGCCACTTGATTTTCTATGGCCCACGAGCTAAGAATGGTTTTTACATATAAACATTGCAGTCTATTTGATAATAGGGAACCCTAACCTTGAACCCCCAAATAAGAGAAATGTTATCCCTCCAAAGAATTCCATTCTTCTAATTAGTAGACCTGTATTACAAGACTTTGATTATTATTATTATATTTTTAATTCATTGATAAAAATTTTTGAAAATTTGTTTTCTCTTTTGTTATGTAAGTACTTAACTTAATATCCTCGATTTTACCTCTTTGCCCACAAAGCCTAAAATATTTGCCATGTGGACCTTTACAGAAAAAGTTTGCCAACGTTTGATTTAGGAGGTATACAATGTCAGCAAGTGAGAATCAAAACTGAGAAAAAGGAATTAAGCTCAAACTCATTTTTATATGAATCTGTATCATACCCTATTAATTTTTGCATTAATGATATATACTTGTTCTTTTGTAGAAGAAACCTCCTTTCAGTAAGTATACTTTCTTAATGCATGCCTTCCCCCATATCAACTACTTTTTTGTTCATCATCCGTTTAAAGTCAAAAGTGGGAAGTTGGGTTGTTTGTGTGGGTTTAATTCTATGGGCGGTGACTCGAATTCATCAAGGAACACATCCCACCTCATGCCTCATGCCAACTTGTCAACGATGTTTAGTTACCTAGAGAAGAAATATAGTCGCTAATTTGACTTTGTAGGCATTTCCATAGTACTACTTGAGAAACTTTTTCTGTTTTTCTAAATTTAAAATGTTCAAATAAATTTTTCCCTAAAAGTCATTTTACATTTCATTGAATACCAAATATATGTCCAACCCTGTTCTAGGGACTGATAACAGAGCAGTGAATAAAATAGACCAAAAAACTCCTCTGCCCCATGGAGCTTGCATTCTAGTAGAGTAAGGCAGAAAGTAAACAATTACATGAGCGCAACAGTATGTCAGATTGTGATAAGTATTATGGAGAAAGATAAAGCAGGTAAGAGAACAGAGAATGCACAGGGGAGGAGTGGAGATTGCCCTTGTAAATAGGTGGTTAGAGAGGGCCTCACTGATGAGGGGACGTCTGAGGGAGTGAGATATGCAGATAAGCAGAGGGGAGAGAACAAAGGGAAAGATCTCAAGCTAGGTGTGCCTGGAGTATCTGAGGAACAACAAGGGGACCGGTGTGGTTGGAACAGAGTGAGAACAATGCAGGGAGGAGATGAGTGAACACAAATAGTGTAGTGGGGGCCAGATTATATGGAGTCTGTTCCAGGCAGTTGTGAGGAGTTTGGCTTTGGTTCTGAGTAAGATGGGACATCATTGGAGGTTCTTGAACAGAGGGGTAGCATCTCATTTAATTCTTAGAAGCTCACGCTGACTGCTGTGTTGAGAATAAACTGTAAGGTGACAGAGGGTGGAGGAAGCAGGGAGAACAGTTAGGAAACTATTAACCAATCTAGACAAAAGAAAATGGCGGCTGGTCCCAAAGTGATGGTGTCAGAAATGTTGAGAAGTGATAGGATTCTGGATATATTTTGAACAGTTTGCTGGTTGATTGGATGTGGGCTGTGAGAAGAAGAGAGAAATCAAGGATGGCTCCAAGGTTCTGGGAAAGATGAAGTTACCATTTACTGAAGTGTGAAAGGTTTCAGGAGGAGCATGTTTGAGAGTGGTGGTGGAGGTAGGTAGAGAGGTCTGTCTGGAGTGCTTTGAAATTTTAATATTTGAGATGCCTATTATACTGCCAAGTAGAGATAATTAGTGAGTAACTGAATATATGAATCTGGAGTTTGGGGAAACATCTTAACTAGAGTTAGAAATTTAGGAGTCATTGGTACATGAGATCTGGATGAGATCACCAGAGTCTCCAGTGTATTTGCAGTTGATTTGTGCCTGTCCTTGTATGTATGGAAATGGCAGACCCAACCTCGACTCTATGGGCGTTGCCCTCTACTCTCAGCTGCCATGCTTCGGAGACTGTCATCTCCTAAGTCTTTTGAAGACCAAGAAGATGCCATTGATTTCCTGTTCCTAGACTTGCTCCTCAATGATGGTCTCTGAGCCTCATACTATCCCAGTGCAAGTCCAGGATGAGGTCCAAGTTAACAGGACTAGCAGTAGCCAGGTCAGGAGTGAGTTCTGAAAAGCAGGGTAGCCTGATGGTGGTATGGCCAATCCCCCATCGCACTCCAGGCAATTGTGAGGATTCCCACTTTTATTGAGTAAGATGGAAAGTGATTGGAGGGAGGGTTATGAACAGAGAAGAGACATCATCTTATATATGGAGAAAGGCTGGCAATGCTAGGGTGAGGGAGGTTATTCTTTCATTCAGTCCCTATTACTGTCTCTATTAACCCAGGGAGGCAGTATCTTTATTCCTATACACACCTTCCGTTTGTCAAATCCATGCTCCTCAAAATTTGTTGGACAATGAATTGGATGTTGTATTAGTCTGCTAGGGCTGCCTTAAAAGTGCCATCAACTGGTGGCTTAAACAACAGAAATTTATTTTCTCATAGTTCTGGAGGCTAGAAGTCCAGGCCTCTTTCTTTGACTTAAAGGCGGTGTTCTCCCTGTCTTCACACGATCTTATGTTTAAACATCCCTGTTTATGTCTGAATTTCCTGTTCTTATAAGGATATCAGTCATATTGGATTAGGACCCACCCTAATTACTTCATTTTAATTTAATTACCTCTTTAAAGACCCTGTCTCTAAATATGGTCACATTCTGAGGTACTGGGAGGTTGGGACTTGAACCTGTGAATGTTTGGTGGGGACATAGTTCAGCCCATAACAGGTAACTGGAACCGTAGTCACCACATAAAACTTTCCTTCCATGGAAAAAATGAAATTTGAGATTATAATGATTAAACTTTCAAAATAGTAAATGTCAATGAGTTGAGTTAAAAGTTAGTAAGTCTCTGGTTTGCATATTCCGCAAAAGTCATTAGTATCTAGCCCTAGGCTACAAGTAGACACACAGGGCTTCACACATACAGATATTTTGTTACATGGTTTTCTCTATGAATATTGTCTATAAATATAAGAAATTCAGTTAGGATTTCTGGGGGCTTTTGTACCTTTTTTACTAAGATAAATGTTCATCTTCCTGTTGAGAAAATGTGTGGAGGTAACATTAACTAAGAGGATATATGTTTTAGAATTGGAAGCAATAATATAGTAAATGCTGTCTTTTATGTTCCACAAACAGGAAGAGTAGTTCTGCATCTAAAGCCACTGCAATGAGTGAAAATGTGAGTATTTTTAAAGCATATTTCACTTTTAATATACCTTGTACTAGTGTCTACCGCTGGTCTTTAGAAGGAGCTAAATAAATGTTAGCTCCCATCCCCTGTCTGGGAAGGCAGCATTTGTAGAGCAGTGGGGCTTCACCATCCCATTATTTTCTCTCATTGTGTTTTCTATTATTAGTCGGCCTCCTTAGTATCATTAGATCTGGCATTATCAGCTCCATTTTATAGATGAAGAAATTAGGACACACATTCTCACAGTATTACAATGGCTAAGCTGGGACCCAGGTACCTTGATTCTTGTCAGCTTGACCAAGCAGATCACTTCCAGAAGATCTGTGGTTCCAGGACTCTCCTGTGGTTATTCAAAGCACTTGGAAATTTTAGGGATATGGAATATCCTCTGCTTTTGCAGAAAGGAACATTTCAGAAATCCTTGAAAAGATGCAAGAATTACCTAATTCAGATTGTTAAGGGAACATAATTTAGATGCTTGGACCCTTGTGTACTTTTGCATTTGTAAGCACTACATTGAAGCAGTAAATACCATCATTGCTCAGATTTTGTAGCTCTTTGGATGGTTATTCAGCCTTCTGGACTATTTTTCAGCAATACAGTGAGGGAAGGGAGGTTCCCGATGTTTTTAGAAGTCTAAGCCCTTTCTTGAGAAATGGAGCGCTACTTCCCTGAATTCCTTAGTACTCTGTGGCAGGGATTTGCTTAGATTTCCTTTCAGTAGAGCTTGGGTGGGGCGTGTATTTTAAACACTTAAGTGACTCTGATAGACACTAACCTTTAAGACCTACATACTGTTCCACAGACTTTTTTTTCCGCCAAAAATTAAAAAATTGTCTACTCCACAATCTATCATGGAAATCACTTTATTTTGTGGTTTACAATACCAAAGCATATTGTTCATCAATTAGCAGACAAGCAACATGTTAACTCTATATTTGCTCCTATAATTTGTAGAAAATACTCCTTTGAGTGCAGAGTAAAATAATCTCACCTGACCAAATAGGAAGAGACACTTTGTGGCTGAGTCGGAAGAACAAAAGCTTTGCTCTTTTTCTTTGTCTTCTGCTTGGTTGCCCTCGTCAGCCAAGAGCAAGAGTGTCCAATTTGAATTCTGCCCCAGAGCAGGGTTTCTCAACATTGGCACTACTGTCATGTTCTCCTAATTCTTATATAACAATTTATATAAGAAATGACAATTTCTTCTAAGGCTTATATAACAAATTTTTAATAATTTCACATAATTCTTTCTTGTCCTGTATGTTGTAGGATGCTTAGGACCACCTGACCTCTACCTGCTAGATGCCAGTAGCATCCCCCCAGCAAACAGGACTTCTCCTGTTCTAATTCCCACTCCTACTTCTTTGCTCTTTAGGCAAAGATTCAAGGATTTGTCTCCTGGTATTTAATTATTTAGTTCCCCATAAAATAGATTTAATTAAATATACGCTGGTTTGCACCTGCAAGATTCTCATAGTGGATGTATCTTTGTATTCATAAGATTTCTATATTTCTTTAAATGTTAAGTAATACATCATATTTAAACTTTTTTTTTCTTTCTTCTCCTAGGATTTCAAGCACACAAAATCCTTTATAATTTAAAAGAATTCCATCTTTGCGATGCACCAAAACCCCAGTTGTTGCACTATTAAAAGATTATAAAACTCTGCTTTGTCTTACATTTGCCAAGAGGTACATGAGGAGGTGAAATTGGTGTTTCAGTATAATCTTTATGACTGCTACATCACTTGAAATTTTTATTTTACACAAATAGTTTTGTCAGCAGCTAAAATACAGTCTGGCTTCTTGTGTCTGGACAAAGTTAAAGGAGTCAAAATACTTTGTAATATTCTGGGGCTTGTGAAATGTTAAATATCGTAACTTCTAGAGTAAGTTACTAAAAATATATCATACTGGTTGTGAAATTAATCCACAGAGCGTGAAAATGTAAGCTGTATGCACCCTCTGTGCAAGAGTCTGATTTAGAGGGTTCAGAAAATACTCTGACAGATGCAAAAGGAACCTCTGGTCTCATTATTCTGTTGCTCATTTATCACTAATATATTCACAGAAGGGAAGTGGCAGGAAGGGTCTTACACCTAAGGATTTGCACTTTTTTACTTTCATGTCTGAGAACCAAAATCAACATGAAGAAAAATACCTAATGACCAGAGCTCACTCACCTGGTGTGTGCCGTTGATTTCTTCATTAAACATCAGTCTGAGAGTTAAACACAAACCCAAGTGTCTTATTTCACCCCCAGAGCTGCTTGTTGCTATTTCCCTCCCCTAAGACCCCTTTGAAGAGGATCGGTGACTTTGACATCAGAACTCGCCATTGGAACCAACACACATAACCCTACAGATACTTGTCCCTGCGTGATGGTGACTTCACATCTCTCTGTCTCTAAAATTCGTGCAGTGAAATTTTGCATTGGGCCGAAATTTTGCATTGCTGTTACAGCCAGTGGTTTTCCAACCCTGCTTATGGCAAAGTCAGGGATATGGAGGGGAGGACAGGTTGCCTGACAAGTAAAATGAGATGAAACGGCTCAGGGTGGCTCCTGGCACCTGGTGCTACGCTTGATACATAGAAAACACAGGAGAAATGAAATGAAAAATGGGTCCGATTATCTGGTTTCTAAACTGATAGATCACAAAGACCTCCAGCTAGTGTTACAAAGTGAAAATTCCAATGATCCATGTAATAGGGAGAGTAATTAGACTGTGTTAAAAGCATAATCATCCAGAACTTATTCTGATTATTTGTTTCATATTGAAAAGACAATATGGCTAGGGCATTTCCAGTTCCAGGCAAATCTAGACGGAAAAGGTCCCTCACTACCTTTGACAACTTTGAACACGGTTAAACTGCTTTTAATGGAGTCCACTCTTTTTGCCCAATAGGCAGAGCAAATCACCAGGATTCACGGGACAGACAGTTGGATTAAGTACTCACCAAGTGCCGAATATGTGCCTGGACACCAGGTCACTGGGAAGATGCCTGTTGTCACACTGCCCCCACTTGTCTGTGACATTCAGTGATTCTCACCAGACCTCTTCCAACAGTTTCCGTAAAGGGCCAGGTAGTAGATATTTTAAGACATGTAGGCCATATGGTCCCTGCCATAACTGCCTGTACTGTACTCAACTCTGCCATTTTTCATGTCATGGTATTGTAGCATGAAAGCAGCCACAGACAATACTTTTAAAATGGTCATGTTTGTGTTCTTAAAACAGGAGGCACAGACAGGATCTGGTCCACATGCATAGTTTCCCAACTCTTGGTGATGAAGCATGAAAAGAAAAAAAACAAAAAACTATCATTATAATTCTTAGAGCATTTTGATTTTGTTTTCATGAAGTAAAATTGTGTTTTATAAAGGTTAGGGCGTTAGTATCTTTAATAGCAAGTTTTAATTATTATCATTGTAACCAGATTTAATTTATTTTTACTCGGGGGTTTAACCTAACTAAATCTGGAACAACTGTTTTTCAATACAGCCTTGAAAAAAACTTCATCTCACAGGTGGTTTTGTTTGATTAAAGTCTACATTAATAAAAATAGCTGAACGTGTTCAATTTTTTAGTCCCATTTAATGGTGCAGGGGAAGTCATTCACCTATTGTTATTCAAATGAAACCCAGGAAACTAGTCCCTCTTACTGTCTGTAGCTACAAGGCTAACACTTTAGCTGCCTAAGATGAGAATCTCATCTCTCAGCCTGGGTGCCTGCCAACCTTTCCAATGCTGAAAAAATGCTCTGAAAGTAAAATGTCACAACTATTTATTGAACACTTTATATATGTCGTGGAAGTGGGGGGTGGATGGAGTTGAGGCCGTATAAAATCTCAAATTCACCTCAACGATTGTATAAAGAGGGCAATGTCGTCATTTTATAGATGAGGAAACTGAGATGAACTGAGTCAGTGACTGCCAAGTTTACAAAGCTGACAAGTGAAGAGGCAGTGTCTATGTGACCCAGGTCTATCCGATGCAGGATGTTTTACACAATATGTTTTTTCTCTGCCACCAACATTCCTTCCTTTGAAATTCTCAAATTCTTCTCTCCTAGGACAGCTTCCCTTCACCCTGCCTAGTCTCACAGCCTGTGATACTTTCTGCCTTCCCTTTGCCCCTACCCCAAGTAAATGCCACGGTGGATCATTTCATCCCCTTGCCACAGATACCCAAATCTTTAATCTTATTTTTTTCAAGATTGAAGCTAACCACGATTTAAATTTAACCACCATTTAAATTATATTCTCTACCACTACCACCCTCCCTATCTCCATTTTCAACCTCCCATTTATTCACAGACTCTATCATTCATTGGCACGATTGTCACTACTTTTTATCTCCGGCTACTATCTCACACCTTTTGTCTTCTGCTACCTTCCTCCCTCAAGTACCCCCTCTCTTAGTAGCATTTTTTTTATATATAATAACAAATGTTTTTGTTAGTTTTACTTTTTAGTTTCTAATTTCTTTTTTTTTAAACATCTTTATTGGAGTATAATTGCTTTACAATGGTGTGTTAGTTTCTGCTTATAACAAAGTGAATCAGTTATACATATACATATGTTCCCATATCTCTTCCCTCTTGCGTCTCCCTCCCTCCCACCCTCCCTATCCCACCCTTCTAGGTGGTCACAAACCACCTAGCTGATCTCCCTGTGCTATGCGGCTACTTCCCACTAGCTATCTATTTTACGTTTGGTAATCCCACTACTGGGCATATACCCTGAGAAAATAATAATTCAAAAAGAGTCATGTACCAAAATGTTCACTGCAGCTCTATTTACAATAGCCAGGACATGGAAGCAACCTAAGTGTCCATCAACAGATGAATGTATAAAGAAGATGTGGCACATATATACAATGAAATATTACTCAGCCATAAAAAGAAACGAAATTGTTATTTGTAGTGAGGTGGATGGACCTAGAGTCTGTCATACAGAGTGAGGTAAGTCAGAAAGAGAAAAACAAATACCGTATGCTAACACATATATATGGAATCTAAGAAAAAAAAAAAGTCATGAATAACCTAGGGGTAAGACGGGAATAAAGACACAAACCTACTAGAGAATGGACTTGAGGATATAGGGAGGTGGAAGGGTAAACTGGGACAAAGTGAGAGCGTGGCATGGAAACATATACACTTGGTAGCACTTTTAATCTCTCCTGTCCTGAAGGCTCCTTTGCCCTCTAGTCTTCCCATCACACACCCCATCAGTCTAACAGTTACTGCCAGATTACTCTCTTGAACAGTCAACTCCCTTCTCCCTTTTCTCCCATCCCCTTGATGAAAACCTTTCACTCTTTTCCTTTACATAGTCTCTCACCAAGGTCTAAACATTTTACCCTGAAATTCAGGGCCTCCCCCCACGTACACACATTGTCATATTGTCACACCTACCTGTTCAGCCACATGTTCAAACTGAACTAAGGTCATTGTATCTCAACGACCCTTTTTTTCTTCTCCTTTACCTGGAAAGCTGATTCTCCTAATCACAAGATATGTAGATTCTAGTTACTCTTCAGGACATCTTTCAAATTCCACCTTCTCCATGCAGCCTTCCCTCTTCTCCCTTCTGGAAGAAGTTTCTTTCTTTGAATTTCCATAGCATTTGGTTTTCTTATGGCACTTGTTGGTTTTATATTTCTTAATACAGTTATGTATGTACATCTCTGGCATCACCACCAATCTATTAATAGAACCACTTTGAGAAAAGAGCCACGTTTTACATACATATTTATAAGCCCCAAAGTATTTAACTGTATCTAATGTGTAGTCAGTATCCAGTAAGTGCTAAATGAATTTTTTAAGATCAAAAGAGCACTTGTGAAAGGGCAATTTAAAGAGTATTTATTGATAAAATTTCTCCATAGATTTAGAATATTAATACTGTATTTTGCAATGTTATTATAATCCAGTTCATTTGTTATGCAGAGTCACACAAATTAATGCTCCATGAATTAAGGCTGGACAGACATGACTTTTATTCTACTCCTATTAGTTATTAGGCATCCATTTCCACACAGTCCTTAAAAAGATCTTAAAATATTTTTCTACTTTAAAGTAAGACATACTAGAGTATGTCTTTATACTTTTTACTAAGAAAATGTCAAAACAAATGAATAGTATGTCAACAAAGGACTTGTTTAACTTCTTTAAGACTGAGGGCAGATGGTTTTAAAGCTCCATTTTATGATCTGTTTTCAATACTGAATGTGCTACACAGAAGTGCTTCTTAAAGATGGTGTAAAAACTGAGATTTTTTTATGACCTGTAGTTAGATTCCTAAAGTTGCCCCCTGCCATTTAACTTTTCATTCTCAAGCTTCCTTTCCTTCCAAATATTTAACTACCATGAATTATACTGAAGTTGCTGTAGGTCAAGAAACCTAGTTTTCTAAATTTTAGGATAACATATAGCAAAAAGAATTAGAAAAAGTTTTATATGTAAAGACATATTCATGTAACAGAATGTCGACTGGGATTTTTCCTGTTGCCTGAAGGCTGACAAGTACCTCACTTTCTAAAGAAACCCATAACTAATTTGGGTATAAATACCTGCTTTGATGTTCATGAAGAGACAGTTGTGCTACCCTGAAATTATTACCCTGGTCCTCTCTCCTTTACCCCACCACACAAAATCCATAAACTGAAGTGTGTAGGGATGGATTGGGGGTGGGGAGCAATGGAGAGAGACAGAATGAATTGTCCAAGTCGTGTGAGTTTGTCAAAGTTGTGAGTTCTACTTCCCAACTCACCCCCCAAGGCAAGTAAAGAGAATTTTAAAGAGAATCACCTGCAACAATTGACGGCACATGCCAAGAAGCAAAGAGCTATTTGAAAAGAGTGAAAAGAGAGTTGGAAAAAGATATCAAGGTAGACGGCAGGGGAAATTGTGAAGCACCTATCTTCCCATTGTGTCTCAGGGCAAGGATGTGTGAGTTTCCTGTGGTCAAGTAGGCATCTTTGAAAGTAGCTGGCCTTGAGCCTTCTTGCCAGTGTCTGAGAGCAAACATCTGAAATAAGAGTCTGTGAACTGGACCATTGAGGTGGGAGCTGAGGGGAGTTTGGAAGAGATGGGTCGGACCTCCCATTTAAGGTAATCTGCATAATAGGAAACCTTCTAGCCCACAGAGCCTTCCAAGAACTCATACATTAAGAATCTAACCAGAGTAAGCATTTATAGGCCTGCCACACCAAGGGTAGCAAAAATCAGGAACAAAATTCTACACTAAATGGATTTAAGTAAAAATCGCCTACAACGGAAGCCCTCTTTGGTTATTGCTATTATTATTAAAGGGAGTACTAGACACGTAACAGGCAGGCACATGTCCATTTCCAGTTCCTGTACCTTTCCTCAACTCAAATATGCCCTTATAAGAACACCAGTCTTCTTATAAGGACACCTGTCAGACTGGACTCAAGCCCACCCTAACAACCTCATTTTAACTTAATCCCATTTAAGGGTCCCAATCCCCAAATACAATCATATTGGGAGGTTCTGAGAGTTAGGGCTTCAACATAGGAGTTTTAGGGGAACACGATTCAGCCCACACCACCAGGCAAGGGAGAAAAATGCCATTTTAAACAGCTAAAAGCCTAGAAAGTTGAGGTCATTTGTAATAACATATAAGGTGGTCCCAAATGCTAAGTGCAGGACCACTTTCTTGTAGGCTGAAGTAACAGATAAAGGCTGGAGTTTGCAAATTTGGGGCAGCCTTACCAGAAAGTTGAAGGGGCTATGAGGAAGAAGGGGCAATGGTTAACATCCATGACTCATAGCACCACTACAGCATTCAGTTGGAAAAAAAACAAGAGCACTTCTCTGGTCGAAATTTAGCTAAATGCATAGCCCTAAGATATAGGGCATGAGTAGGATGCTTAACACAGTATCCCTGCAGAAAGCCACAAATAGAGTCCTTCTGTTTACATAATGAAGAGATTGGGATGTTCAAGCAAACTCCAAGTAGTTGTGAGACAGATAAAAAAAAATTATGAAGATAATAGGTGTGAGATTATAAAAGGTAAAATTCAACTAAACTCTGAATTGGGGAGGGAAACATGAACGGAAAGGGTCAGCCCCATCTCCACCTAGACTGGCAGGGTCGCTGTTGACCCCAGGCTGCTTGCTTGCCACAGGAAGGTGGAGTAGAGCCACTTCAGGGGAGGGGAGGTTAGACAAAGGAACAGATCAATGAGGCTTCCTTGGTTACCTTTAATGGTGCCATAATGAAACATCGAATTCTGTTTCAACGTCTACAACTATTTAAAAGTAGTCCAACTGACCCATCATTGCTTAGCTTCATTTGAAGAAAACTGGGCAGTTTCTTCCTACTACTTTACCCTCCCCAATTCCATCTCCTCACATCGTACTAATCACACCTATATCATTAGGAAATATTTGTGGATCTTTTGAAAAGTATTCCTCACCAGGTTGAGACTTCAGCTAGTATGGCATGCCATAGTAAAAATCTATTTCTCTTTTGAAGTGAGCTAACCTCATAAGAAAGACTGTATTTTTGACTTCACATTTTTGAAGAAAATCTCTAAAGCTTTACTAAAGACAGGTATTTACTGACATAAGTCAGAGAGATTGTCAGATAGAAAAAGGCACAACTGCTTTTCCTGTTTTTAAAAAAGAATAATTAAAAATAAAACCATCTACTCTCTGAAATTTTGATGTGCTTGCTCTGCCACTTCTCTGGCACATCATATCTGCTGGACCTTCCATCAGCTGGGCAAACACCACCACAGAGCTTAATATATATACATTTTTTTGCGGTACGCAGGCCTCTCACTGTTGTGGCCTCTCCCGTTGCGGAGCACAGGCTCCGGACGCCCAGGCTCAGCGGCCATGGCTCACGGGCCCAGCCGCTCCGCGGCACACGGGATCCCCCCAGACCGGGGCACGAACCTGCGTCCCCTGCATCAGCAGGCAGACTCCCAACCACTGCGCCACCAGGGAAGCCCTACAGCTTAATATTTTAAAGGAAATTCCTTTGCAGAACCCTCCCCTCTCCGGCTCCCAGCTCCCCCTGATCTATCCATATAGCCCCATAAAAGACACTGTGATCATTACACTGCAAGGGAAGAGGAGGGACCTGAGTTACTCGGATAATAAAAGCATTTAACATATGAGGAGATGGAAGTTAAAACACAATGGATGTTCCTGGACATATTCACAATCACACTTGAGTTTCCTGAAAAAGCTATGAAAAAGGATTTATGAACCATTTCTTCATATTCTGGGAACGGGTATAACATTCTCCGCAGCAAACATTCCTTAAGTCAGGTGGCTCCCCTCCAGCAGTAAGTCTCCGCAACAAAAAGGACACCCCTGCACTCAGAAGAATCTGGCAAGTAGTACCCAATTAATCCAAGGTCTCCATCTGCTTTGCTACAACCAAACGGGAGGATCTAAAAACACAGAATTCAATACACTGAAGTGTACACCCAACACCACCAAATAATTTATTTTGAAATCAGAATTAAAAGAACATATGACAGTTGTGAAATGTATGTTTATGCTGTTACTTCTGATCAGTTATATAATGAATCTAGGACAAATTACCAGATAAATTTTACATTATTTCTTCAGGACTGTGGTTTCTCGACGACTTCAAACTTGGGATCTAAGAGGAAAAAAAGGTTCAAGCTTAGCCATACTGCAATAAAGTTCATCTTCTAGAAAGTTTTAATATTTAACTCATCAATCTTCTGATTTTTTAAAGAAACATCTACATGGAAATATAACAACTGCTTAAGATTTATTCAGGACTTACAGTGAGCCAGGCTCTCTATGTCATTTAACTACAACTATCATTATGAGGAAAACAGCATAATTCTCCCCAAATGTCAGATGAGAAAGAGGGACCAATTAACTATCCAAAATCACACAGCTCATAAGTGATATTGTCAGGAGTTTGATTTTAGATCCCTGCCGTTTAACCTCTATGCTATGTGATCTCCTACCCCAATGGCATTTATCCCAGAGCTTCCCATGCACATGTCACTGTTCTAATAAATTCACACGTAATTGTCATTTAATCCTCTACACAACCCAAGTATAAATATTCTCCACTTAAAATGATCTCCCACAACAATGAATCTGTGATTAAAAAGACTTACCTTCAAATGTGAAGTTAGGGAACGTATTCATGTCTGCTTTACCATACATTTGCTTAAGCTTAAAAAGCTCCCTGTCTAGTTCTTGCTGATACTCTGGGCCAACATCAACAGGTCCTCCAGATGTCCTGTTGTGTAAACGACCAAGTTGAAAACAGATTTTAATCATTAGTTTACAAAAACAAAATTAAGTTTCATAGATCTTCTATATGTAGGGAAAAGCAGACTTTTCTGAAAGATAACAAGCAGTTCCACTTGAATTTCAGCTCAAACTATTTTAACTATTACGAGGTTTCACATAAATGAAGCAACTTCAAACAAACCTCTAACATTCAAGGTCTGTCAGTATCAAGGATACTTATTAAAAGCCAACCTCTCAGGGTCTAAGCAGCAATAAGGTATAACGGCCAAGTCTGCGGGGTCTGGGGTGAATGACTGCTTCCGTTTCAGCGTCAGCTCTACAATTTAGTAACTGTGTGAACTAGAGCAAACCGTGTGAACTAAACTCTATATCTACAACTCGAAGTCTTACCTGATGGTGGCGTTGAGAGAAAGAGAGATTGTGTACATGTACCACTCAGCATAGTGCCTGGCACACAGTGAGCACTCAGTTATCTACTATCACTATGATTTAGATCAACCACCACTGGACGGCATTCAAAAACTTTAAGTCTCTATAACAGGGGCCTAACAAAGAAGCAAATTACTTCCTACCCCCAGAGGTTTTGCCATTTAGAAGAAAAAAATAACATGTTTATAAACAATTATGCTGTAAGGGAGTTAGGTGATAACCTACAAAGACACCGTTTAACAAAAAGCTACTTGAATTGAGGGATCACTTTTGCTAAGCTGAACAGGGAAATTTCATTTTAAAAAGGTGGCATTTGTGACAAACCATGCATTTGGGTCAGATTTTAATTTGAGACATTCTAAGACTGAAAAAGCAAGGATGAGGAGGTGGTAAAGCACTGGCTGTATGTGGGGAACACTAAACAGCCTAGAGGGAAAAGCCAGCGGGACCCAGATCACAGGAGGCCGAGAATGTTAAGCCTGGGACTTTGTATTTTGTTTGCTAAGCAATAAAATGACAAAATTAGAGCTGTGCTTTGGAAAGATAAATATAGCATCATGGACCAGCAGTGTTTACACAAATTCTGTTTGTCAGAATGTTACTGCCCACTTATCAATGAATATAATAAAAAAATGTATAAGTGAAAATTCTATCAAGGCTAATATTTTCACCCATGCCTATGATAAAAGCATAGGATCTTATTTATGCTACAGATTTTCCACAAAAAATACTGAGCCAGCTCTAATTTAAGAACTTGTTAATGATGTTTCTTGCTATGGACCCAATGTTCTTCTACATCAGCATGTGCAATAGAACCTTCTGTGATAATAGAAATGCTCTATGTATGTGCTGTCTAATATGGTAACCAGTAGCCATATCTGGTATTGAGCAATAGAAATGTGACTAAGGCAACTGAGGAACTGAACTTTTATTTACACTTCATTAGAATTTGAATAGTCACATGTGATTAATAGCTATAGAGATATACAGTTCAGTTCTAGATAGAGCCTTCAACCAGATACTTTGATGACTGTTGTCCAGCTCTGGGATCCACAAGCTTTTAGAAACATTCACTCTTCCAAGCCGCCTTCCAAAATGCACCAGCTAGAAAGGAGCATTTCTTCCTATGAGTTCTCCAAACACTGAATGTGTCACTATCTTAGCATCTAACCTATTTAAACTTATATTGTATTTACTTGCTTAGAAACTTTCTACCCCATCAGACTTTAAGAGTATTGTGTAGGGATTCCCTGGTGGCGCAGTGGTTGAGAGTCCGCCTGCCGATGCAGGGGACACGGGTTCATGCCCCAGTGTGGGAAGATCCCACATGCCGCAGAACGGCTAGGCCCGTGAGCCATGGCCGCTGAGCCTGTGCGTCCGGAGCCTGTGCACTGCAACGGGAGATGCCACATCAGTGAGAGGCCCGTGAACCGCAAAAAAAAAAAGAATATTGTGTAAATGCAAAGTGGCTTCTTTCTTTGTAGCCCACCACTGTTAATAGTCCAGCACTTTGCACATGGTAGACAACCAAATAAAACAAAACTCTGAATTGATCTGTATCACTTTTCCGAAGATTTGGGCGTTGAACTTCATACTAAGGTCATCATTCATCTCCAAAACTGTGTGGTTCTATTATTATGTTGCTCCTGGACTTGCTTTATGTCATAAAGCAGGAGTCTTTTGATATTCCCAGAAATATATAAATATGGAAGTAGCATTAAAGAAAAAATGTTGTGTCTATACATTTCCCCCAAATCATGATGTCACAAAAAGGGCACTGAATTGAGAGTTAGAATATTTTGATTATGTTTTCCCCACAATTAGTTTTATGACCTTAGGCTAATCAATGTCTAAGGGGCTTAGTTTTTCTCAAATATGGTTCCTAAATGATTTCCAAGATTCCATGTACTTGTATGAATTGATTCTAGTTTATAATAAATGACATTATAGTAGGGATATATCTAAAATGGCACTAGATTTAATGGGATTCTCCCTTGGAACCCATATAAGGAAGAGAAAATTTGGGACTTAAAAAAAAAAATCAAGATTCTCATCTTCTTCTTTGGAGCAGGTAATGAACCTTTATGATAGAGATCAGCTCAGTGAAGGTCTTAGACACTTTCAAACGCCAAGTAATTTTTTATTACCATCTCAAAACTTACATACTTTGAATATTCACACGTACACCATAGTTGATTATCTACCCACTTACTGTCGCTTAGTTCTATATTCTCTAATCTTGTCCACGAAGAGTTTCTGGACAGGATCAAGTTCCTTATTAAATGCCACTGCCGTAAAACCGATGTTCCTCCTCAAAGAGACCGAGACTGCAGACTGAATGACAGAGGTCAACCTGAAGAGCCTCTGAAGAATCATGGTGATTCTGTTACTGGAAACAAGCACCAGAATGTGAAGATACTTTAAAATAGATATAATTGTAAAACACCTATTAATATGTTATAGTGGGCATCTAATTCTACTAATTGCTACAGAACTTAAATCATACCAGAATTCAGTAAACACTAAGAACAGTCACCTGACCATAGCTCCCTTCCCCTCTCTACCCCACACTGCAAGTTTTTTGCTTCTTAACCAAAAGGCCCTGGAACCTAGCAGCAGTTAGGAACCACTCAGGCCTGCGTGTGGCTCCACTAGGGTCAGACGCAGAAAGCAAGTTCAGAATCTGGGATGGCATGTTTTCTTCTCCATGAATTTATTAGTCTTGGCTGCCCACCCTCAGCAGAAAAAGAATAATACTGATCCCCAAATTAACGTACCAGGTTTCCCTGACTCCCTCAAAGGGCAAAAAGGGAGCTGTGCAGGGAGCCTGGAGACAGTTGCCTGAGCCTCAGTTTCTACTTCCCGGGCCCACAGGGAAAGAAACTGCTCTGCTTGTTACAACTGCAGGATTCTAGACATTCAAGGACACTGTAAAAACGAAATCGAAGTCCAAAAGAACCAGCAAGGAAGACAGCAACTAGTCCAAGGGAGCCCACCAACAAGAGAGGAAAAATCAAGCAGTACAATCTAATCAGTGAAATAGAATTTGTGAAGGAGAAGAAAGTCTGAACTTTTAAAATAAGGACTTAAAGACTTCTAAGTCCTAGACTTCCTGAAGCTAAAATACATGGTCATCTAACTAAAAAATTACAGTATATAAATTAGAGGATGATCTCAGTTGAGACCTCATTTAGTGTCCTGAAAAGATCAAATGCAAAAAAAAAAAAATTGTATGCAAACAGAAATTCCAAAAGAAAAGAAATAAATAGGGAGACCATAAATAATTAGAAAAAACTGCCCAAGATGAAGAAAGGCTGATTAAACTGAAAGGGCTTACCAAACCCTTCTGGAATGATGATAAAGATTCACACCTCAATACAGCCTGGTAAAATTTCTGAACCTTAAAGTGAAAACCCAACCTGAACCTTAAAGTGAAAACCCAACCCAAATTACCTAATAACAGCAATAACAATAAAGATTCACACCTCAATACAGCCTGGTAAAATTTCTGAACCTTAAAGTGAAAACCCAACCTGAACCTTAAAGTGAAAACCCAACCCAAATTACCTAATAACAGCAATAACAATAAGCATCATCTCACTGACACTGGACTACTATTAAATTATAATACTACTGCTCAAAGTGTGGTCTGGGGACCAGCGGTAGTATTGCCTTACTGGTCTATAGTAATACCAAAATTGGCAATAAGCATTTAGAAACTTTTACAGCGAATTGACAGAGTAATTCATATCTGTTGAATTTAATAATACAAAAAGAGTTCATATTTTGTGTGTCATTGTTTTGTCTTTCATCTACTAATTTTTCCAGTAATTCATTTTTACTGTATTCTTCAAAAATATCCACACGGGTTGAGGGGAAAATGGCCCTTTACTAATGAGAGTTGGAAAGCACTAAGCTAGACGACAATGGAGTAGCACAGCAGTTCTCAAATACAGGTGGCGGTATCCCCCAGGAGATATCTAGCAATGTCTGAAGACATTTTTGGTTGTCTTGATAGCGGCGAGTGTTACTGGCCTCTAGAGGATAAAAACCAGGATGCTGCCAAACATCCTATAACAACAACAACAATAATAACAATAGCCTGCCCACAACAAAGAAATATCTGGTGGAAAATGTCAATAGTGCTAAGGTTGAGAAGCCCTGAAATTGCACATAAAAACCACCAAAAGAAATCCTACAATCAACCAAATATCCTTCACCTGCCAGCATGAAAGAAAACTATTTGAAGAAATTAAAGATTTCATCATACATCACTCTTATACCTCATCAGAAGAAAAAAAGGGGGGGGAGGGGAGACTCCAAGCAAACAACAAATGACCTTAAGGTGCCACTTAATAGCATTCTCATTTTACACAGAAACTGAGGCTTAGCGGTAAGTACCTGATCCCAGGTTACACAGTAGAATTTGACAGAACACAAACATATTTTTCAAATTGTGCAATTCAGTGTATATTTTCCCCTTTGGCAACGTAAAAACACACAACACTCTGCAACGTGGTCACCTAACACTTGTTCAGCCCTAGGTATTTTGCAAAGTACTTCTAGACATATTCTCTCCTTGTTCCCTTATGGCAATACTGTGAAGAAACAGAGAAAGGTGTTCTTATCCCTCCTTTACAGATAAGAAAATGTTTAAGAAAAGTGATTAAATTATTCATATTCCCACAGTAAATTTGCTCTAAGTCTAACATTGCAAAGATCATGTTACTCCTACTGCAACATGGGTAAAACCCATTTTCATTTTTTCTATCATCTAAGTATGAATGATTCCCAAATCACACTTCTAATTTTGGTCTTTTTCCTGAACTCCAAACCTATACATTCGACAGCTCTCATCCTTTCCTAAGTCCTACCGGGCCCTCAAATTCAACTTATCTAAAAAATGAACACATAATCTCACTATCAAAACTTGCTCCTTTTCCTTTATTCCGTTTCATTTTTTTCCCCACTGATTAAAGATCTAGTGAGAAAGATACATGTTATTACACAAATAGGTATAAAATACCAACTATGATTAAGTTCTCTATTCGAGTACTGTGAGGGGCCACGCCAGCCTATGACAGGGATTTGACACTCAGAAAGACTGGGGAAGGCAACAGCAAGAAAAGGGTACAGCGTAAGAGGCGGCCTTGTGCTGAGAGGGAGCACGGTTCTCCCGTTTACAATGATGACTGACCAGCCTTTCGCTGCGATTTCGGCGCTTGTTCATTGCTGAAGTCAATCCACAACTCGCCTGACTTAACCGGCTCTCTTTTTCCCTCCTGGAATCCGTGATGTAAAACAAAGCTGCTTAACCAAGTTTTAGCACCACCAACGTTTTTAGGTGGGTTGCAAACTTTTAAGATTACTATTATCCTTTCCCCTCTTACGTTCTACTTTTAAATGCTGTAGTTCAGAACAATCGCCCGCGCGCCAGGGCTGAGCAGGCCTGGCTGCAGACCGGCCCCGCGGGCATGACCTTGGCTGCCCCAGCCGGGCGGCGGGTCCATGAAGCGCCGGCCCCCCTGCCTCCCACGCCACCCTGAGCGTCAGGCTGGCCCTGAGAGCGGTATTATCAGGGCTACCTACTGAGTCTACCGCAAACTTCAAGGCCTAAAGGCGCCGAGATCAGCAATGACTCCGGGCCAGACCGTGAAGGTGTCCAGGATACAGGCGGCTCTCTTTCAGAAGGGCAGAGGTGATAGGCAACCCAGACCTCGTGAAGAAACCCAGAATGCTCGTCCCTAGAGGCCAAGTGAGTCCAGTTACCCTCCCAGTCACCTTGCACTCGGTGCCGAGCTGCCAGAGCTACCACCGCCGCCGCCGCCGCCGCCGCCACCGTTTTACTTCCGGCCCTGGCTCCGCCCCCCCCGCCTAACCGCCATCGCAATGCATTATGGGCCGCCGTTTCAGTCGGTCGACACTCACCGGACAGGAAGCGTCTCGGAGACAGTCGGCGACCGGACGGCTCTAGGTGAGACAGAAGCCAAACAGGAGGAGGAAGTGGAGGGTGAGTGCTTCCGGGTCCCCTGGCGACGCCTCCGCCATCTTTCCTTCTCCCAAGTTGACCTGCTCTCTTTTTCCCTCTCGGAAACCTTGTTTTGTACGCATGCGCACTTGGACTGGCCTTTCCCCTAGTTCAATCCCCACCGCCCCGAGTCAGCGTCCTCTTCCTTGGGGTGGTTGAGGTGTACGACTGTGCAGGCAAAGTGACAGAGTGTAAAACAAAGCGGATTGGGGCGTTGGGCTCCCTTGTGCCTCGTGAGCCTCCGTTGCCTCGGGCGTTCGTTTCGCGCAACCTGCTGGGAGTTGTAGTCCCGGACCCGGGGGTGCCTGGGAGGTGGGAGGGGGGGTTGGAGTTTCTCTGCGCCGTTTTCGCGGGAAGGGCCCAGGGGCTTCTCACTTCGAGTCGCTGGAGCTGCGGGTCTTACCGGGAGAGACGCCGCACGTGGAGCCCGCGGCGCTGCGGTTTTCAGCCGGCTCTGGACTGCGGGCGGGGGCGACGGGGCCGAATCCAGAGCGGGTGAGTGCGGCCGCTGGGGAGGAGGGGAGCGCGGGTCCGCGCGGGCCGGCTTCGTTCCGGGGCCTTCTCCCCCACAGCGGCCCCCCCGCGGCCGCCTCTGTGTTTTGTTTCCGCTGGTCCCCGGCGCTGTGACTCCCATTTCCGTTCGTGGAGACTTGAGGGAGCCGGGTGGGGAGGGGCGGGGGAGGCTGTGCGGGGAGCGGAGGGGAGGGGCGGGGGGCGCGCGGCGCGGGACTCTGCTAAGCCGCGCGCACTCGGGGCCCCGGTCGTTCGTGTCACCCTTCGCCGCCCCCTTCCCTCACTATCCCCTGCTCGACTGTCCGCCGTGGTCCGCATTCGCCGCGGTCGGGATTTGATCCTGACGCCCCGGGGATTTCAGAGGAACATGCAAAACCATCCTCCTTGCCAACTCAGCGATTCGCTTTCACTTCGTATCCAGTTGTCTTTCTAGAATTCTTACAGTTGCATCAAAGCCATCTATTAATGTATATGGTGTCCGTTGGGTTTCTTTTAAAAACGAGGAAGTGTGAGGCAAGGGGAAAATGATGGGTTAATGTAGCTTGTCAGCTTTTTTAGTTTTTTTGTGGACTGGAAGATACGCCCGCGCGTGTTTGTATTTAGGAACCCTGGTTTGATTAGGTTAACAGCAGAGAGGACAACGCCTAATGTTGCACTGCAAGATGACGAGTAGTGATTTAGAAATACGCGCAGTAGGTCTGAGTCGTGAGAGGAGCAAAGTTTTAGAAAGGTCCACTTAAGCAAAGTGAAGAACTGGACAGTGATAACGTTCTTAGGTACTTTGTTGTCTTAAATATCAAAAGAAACTGGTCCAACTCGTTCGGAACTACTTAAAGGGAATAATAATCTCTCTCTCTTAGGGTTTGATCCAAGCTTTCCAAGCTTATTTATTTTTAAACATATTCTGACACTAGGTGGACTTAAGCAGTTTTTACGTGGATTGCGTCTACAGGACCAATGCCATGAGGGGTGTATAGTCTTGAAGTAAGAAAATAATGAGCTAGGTGTTTCGTTGAGGCAAGTCATGAGAGCATGTGGAGGCTGAATACCAAATTAAAACTGTTGACTTTAATCTCCCTCCAGCTTTTATTTATGAAACTTCAAGTTTACAGGAAAATTGAAAAAATTATACAGTGAAATTATACAAGGAACACCTTCACCCCCAGGGTCACCAAGTGTTAACCTTTCTCCACTCTTGCTTTCCTTCTCCATGTGTATCCACACAGATGTATGTGTGTTACTTTTTCTTAGCTATTGACTTTATCTTTAAGAAACAAAAATGTCTTTTAATTTACTCAGGATACTTAACAGTATTTTTTAGCTTGAGAGAATGTGCAGTTATCTGGTAGGTACTCCCAGATTGCACTTGTATTTATGTATCCTTTATTTATTTATTATCCTTTATTTATTTATTGTCCTTTACTGGGAAAAATTGGCCTAAACTCTGTAAACTAATAATGTGTTCCAGTGAAGAATAATCCTCAAATTTATCTGTGACTCTAAAAGAGAATGATAAACATAACTGTATTTTAAAGAATAGTAGCCTTTCCTGGAATTGTTAGTTAAATATAAATTTAGTTTGTATTCATTTTGTGAAGTGTTCTGAACCCAGGTTAGATTTAATCTAGGAGAAACCAGGGTGTCAAGGGGCACCTTTTCCTAGGGGGAAGGGCCCAAAGTAATGCTCTCTTCTCCATTTTCTTACGTATTGATATAGAATCCTGGGGAATTGTTTCCAGAAAAAGAGCTAAGACCCACTCAAGCAGTGATATCAAAGATTTGGACAGTTTCCCAAATCTCTCCATTGCTTCTTTAGCTTAAATTTAGAGAATTGAGAAAGAGGAAGATCAATTCAGGGACTGTAAGTAGCATGATTTTTTCCAAAAGCATATTGGATTCTTTTTTTTTTTTCTTTATTTGGCACCTTCTAGAGACTGATCTGTGACTTTTTTGGAAGATCACAGGGTAAATTTCTTAACAATCCTCTGTCTTAGTGCTTATACTCAGAGGTACCAAAGGTGTCCCTGCTGATAAGCCCTCAGGGCCATTTCTCAGCCTCTGGTTGTTACCAGAAAACTGGGTTCATCTCTTGGTGGGTGGCAAGACAAAAGACACAACCAAACCAAAGATCAGAAGAAGAAAGGGTGTACTACTTGCAGCAAGGAGAATACCAGGATCTTCCCAAAGCGGTATCCTGAACAGCAAAATTGATGACCTTTTAAGCTAAGGGTACTTGCATATTCATGAAGGGTCTTGGGTGGTGCATGCCTATTCATGAAGGGGCTTCAGCAGGAGAATTCAGCATAGAATTGGGGCAAAGTTTGACAGCATCCATGCTTTAGTTGATTGAAGTCACAAGGGTCAGAAAAGGTCAACATTATCATCCCTTAGGTTACAGTTGATCTGGTGGTTGAGCGCTGGGGGGGGGGGGGTTAAATTCTGAAAAACAGCTTAAGAAAGTGCTTCAGGCTAATCTTTACCATGGAAACAGAACTGGGAGTCTTTATAACTGATTTATTATCTTTGCTATTGTTACTCCTTAAGAGCATTATTACTGAGACCTGTTCAAGGGTAATCATTGTGGCCAGGCTTAGATTCCCAAATGGCTTAGGCCAAAAATGGCTTCTCATGTCAAGAAAGCCGTGCCTGGTCCTTCTTCTCTGGATACCGCCTACCCTATCTGCTTACAGTTACTGCTTCTTAGGCTTTCTGTTTCTCCAAAGTTCCTAGAAAATTCACTTGTTTTCTAATCTTTTTTTTAAAGTTGGTTATGGAGATGGGAGTGAATGTCCTTGTAGGCCCTGAAAATACAACATAAATGATCCTTTTAAGTGCTGTCCTGCTAAAAACCTTATTCTGGTTCTTACTTTTTTTGTACAGTTTTTATGATTTTTGCGTGTATGTGTGTGTACGTTACCTCCTTGTTTCTAACAGCTACTGTAGTTCCATGGTGTGTACTTCTTTCATATTTTCTTGTATCCGCAGTACTCTCTTACCATGGATATTGGCTTCAGCTTTCAGCTATCTCCAGCAAAGCTGCCCTTAACATCCTATTATCAATCATCGTGAGAATGTCTCTGGAATGCTTATCTGAGGGCAAGATTGCTGGGTCATAGGTATAAGCACTTTATTTGAGCAAGTGCTGCTAGAGTTTTCTCCAAAATAGTCCTGTCTATACTCTATCAATAGTCCTGTCTATATTCGATGCCCCCATGTCCCTGCTAACTCTTTTCAGTATTCAACATTCTAATCTTTGCCATATATGCACAGTATAAAGTGAATAATTTGAATGTGAGCATTTCTTCATGTCCGTAGCCATTTTGGTTTCTCTTTATGTGAGTTTCCTTTTTCTGTGCTTTACTGGCTTTTCTAATTTGTCCTGACTTTTGGGGGGGTGTTATCAACTTGCAGGAGTTCACTGTGTATTCCAATTATTAGTCCCTTGTCATGTGTGGATATTGGAAATATCTGTTTCTACTCTGTAGCCTGTCAGTTAAACATAACTCTTAATTTTTATGTAAGGAAATCTATCAGTTTTTTTCCTTATGGTTTATGTTTTTGAAATTATGTTTAAGAAATCTTTTCTATCATTAGACCACAAAAAAATTCCCACCATTTTCTTCTATTAGCTTCATAGATTTACCTTTCACATTGAAGCCTTTTAGGCTTCTGGAGTCAGTTATACAGTGTGTAATAGTTGTTATAACATTCACTTATCCAACACATTTTAATAGAGTGCCTACAAAGGGAGAGGCAGTTCAAAGTTCTTTGTATATATCTGTGAACAAATACCCCTTCCCAGGTGAGCTTGTGTTGTCCTACAAGGATAGGCCTTATTGGGTCACCACCTCCTGTTTTGCTCTAGTGCTCAGGATGAATTCCACAGTTTTACACATAGTATCTGTTAAGAAATAGGCTTTATGGGGAAAGGGAAGACTTACTAGGCCAGGGTCAGCAAGAAAAGAAAACAAAAGCCCTTCATTCTTTCATCATCCCAACCAAAATCTGCTGGGGCCTAGGCATTCTGCTGGATGTGCATGATGTGTATCTATTTCAGTGGAGAGCCCCACCCTCTTATTATGCTTTCTTATTGTAGGGGAGCTGTGAGAGCAACCTTAATAATGTGGGGAAAGTCAGATCATTTTTGTACTAGGCAGTCTAGATTTGGATGCCAGCGATTTATAGAATAAGTTGTCAGAAAACCAGCTCCCCAGCATTTGGAGATGTTTGGAACTGAGGAGAGTTACAATCCTTTTTAAAGTGGGAAAGAAGACTGTGTTAGTTTCCCAGAGCTACTGTAACAAATTACTACAAACTTAGTGGCTTGAAAACAATTTATTATCATACATTTCTTGAAGTCAGAAGTCTGAAATGGGTCTTCCTGGGCTAAAATCAGATGTTAGCAGAGTTGCACGTCTTCTGGAGGCTCTGGGGGAGAATCTGTTTCCTTTTTCCAGGTTTTAGAGGCTGCCTGCGTTCCTTGGTTTGTGGCTCCTTTCTTTCATCTTCAAAGCCAGTCATAGCCAGCCAGTCAAGTCCTTCTCACTTTGAATCACTCTGGATCTCTTCACATTCCCTCTTTCCCTCTTAAGGATACTTGTGATTTCCTTGGACTCACCTAGATAAGCCAGGATAATCTCTGTATTTGAAGGTCAGTTTATTAGTAAACTTAATTCCCCTTGGCCATGTGAGTTAGCATAATCACAGGTTCTGGGTTGTTATTGTGCCTACCACAAAGACCTTGGTCCCTTGAGAAGTTGGGACCTGGGTAAGCCCCTCCCACCTCCAGTAGCTAGGGGAAGTCCGTAGGCCAGGCAAACCAACTTAAGTTCCTGGGGTCACTTTTGGACAGTTTTGGTTTTTGCACCCTGGCAATGATCCAACAGAGAAAGAAAGACAATAAATGTAGTAAATTATTAGTATGTTAGAGGATGAGTGCTGTGGACAAGAAGAAAGATGCAAGGACAAGTAAGGAGGCCAGTGTGGGAGAGGGAGTCAGAGCAGTAGTAGAATGGGGATGGGGAGTAGATCACGTAGGACCTTGTTGGCCATTGTGAAGTCTTTAGTTTTTTTTTTTACTGTGAATGGTATCAAAGGAGTGCTGTGATGTAACTTCAGTTTTAAAAAGGATCACACTGGCAGTTGTATTGACTGAGAACAGACTGCAGGGGGGCAAGGGCACCAACACAGGGAAACGTGTTAGGAAGAGGCTTTTCCAGGTAAGAGATGGTGGAGGCTCTTGTTCTAGTGTATATTTGCAGTATAGAGCATGTACTTCAGTTGATAGACCTAAAGCATGATATTATGGAGCCACAGGCAGTTTAGCCTCACTAACCTCTGGATAGTTTTCTTATGAGGGTAGACTCAAAATAAGATTGTTCTGTGTAAAGCATTTGAATGTGGTGCCTGATACTCAGTAAATAATGGTTATTATTAATAGGAATGACTATTTGAATTCTTCATTTTGTCAAATCTTTAAAGTGGGAGCATGGACTCCTTTATAAACATTAAAGTACCAAATTTAGAGGACCATTCCTTGCAAGTCAGAGAGTTGAAGGCACTTAGAAGTACTTTTTTAGATGTAGTAGTAAACTTAGAAAACTCTATTCTGGACTGAGAGTATATATCGAGTCCAGAGACAGATTCACTGACCTACAGTGAGGTCCTAACAACCTGAAACTTACATTAACACCTTGGAAATGGTCATAAAGAAATACCAATAAATGCAGCTATTTTATGCATTACTTAGCATTTTTTTAATTATAATGTTTTAGTATCACGAGTACAAATGGTACAAAATGGCACATAATGTATCAATGGTACAAAAATCAATGGAAGTTTAATGTAGCAGGTAATAATTTTACACGAGAGAATTAAAAACTGAAATAATGGTTTGTTTAAAATGTATAAAACCACATCTGAAAAACAATCATAAAAAATTCTAGTGTTGGGACTTCCCTGGTGGCATAGTGGTTAAGAATCCACCTGCCAGTGCAGGGGACACAGGTTCGATCCTCGATCCCTGGTCCAGGAAGATCCCACATGCTGCGGAGCAGCTGAGCCCGTGCACCACAACTACTGAGCCCACATGCCACAACTACCGAAGCCCACGCACCTAGAGCCTGTGCTCCACAACGAAGAGTAGCCCCCACTTGCCCCAACTAGAGAAAGCTGGCGCTCAACAGCAAAGATCCAACGCAGCCAAAATAAATAAATAAATAAAATTCTAGTGTGTAATCAGGGCAATAATGCACATATCTATAATGATTTTGTTACTTTATTTTGCTGTTTGAGAATATTGTACTGGCATTTATAAGAAATTAACACAAAGCTGGGATTAACTTTTAATTTATATTATTTTGTCAGTATAATGGTTTGCAATAAATTCTGCTAATAAGGTACAGCTTTTAGCTGAACGATTGTAAATTGTTCATCTCCATGTTGTTTTTTGTTTGGCCACACCATGCATCATGAGGGATCTTAGCTCCCTGACCAGGGATGGAACCCATGCCCTCTGTAGTGGAAGTGCAGAGTCCAAACCACTGGACCGCCAGGGAATTTCTATGTTGATTTTTAAGCTGCAGGTTTGAATCTGTTATTAAGACTGAATTGCTGTAATATAGTTGACATGCCTTCACTTAATTTTGAAGTAACCTGAATTAATTTATTGGCTGAGATTGGGCTGAAAACATCCCAGTAAATCCAAGGGAATGATAATGATGTCATGTCAGGCTGATAAACACCATTTAAACAAAAACTAGTTTATAAATATTAGTTGTGGATTTTCTTTTATATGTGAAGATTACTTCCTCCTCTTCTGCTTATCCTCCACTTTTATTTGAATTGTGTCTTTACTTCTTGTATACCGTGTCTGCTTATGCAGATAATTTCAGAATGTCTTTCATTTTAACTTTTGTAGGGTCAGCTTTTGAAATACTTCAATCATGACGAAAAGAGAAGCAGAGGAGCTGATAGAAATTGAGATTGATGGAACAGAGAAACCAGAGTGCACAGAAGAAAGGTTCGTATTTTTTTAATTTACCACTTTTTATATTATCAACATGCCTAATTAAGAATGAAGCCAAGGGCTTCCCTGGTGGCGCAGTGGTTGAGAGTCTGCCTGCCGATGCAGGGGACACGGGTTCGTGCCCTGGTTCGGGAAGATCCCACATGAGAGGCCACAACAGTGAGAGGCCTGCGTACCGCAAAAAAAAAAAAAAAAAAATCACGCTAAGTTCTTTTGGGGGCCTTTTTTTTTTTTCCAACTGACCTCAGCATTTTGGGGGATAATGTATTGCCTTTTTCCTCAGACTTACTGGGTTTGTTGGTTTTGTAGCTGGGAGGAAAAGATAGTTTTAAAGACAGTAATAAGCATAGCTGATAATGATCAAGCAATTGATTGTGATGGTTTTTCCCACTCAGGCACTGTTTGATTCTTTTTCCTTTTGTCAGTGCTGATTACTTTTATTTCAGTAAGAGTTTAATCCACAGCCTGAACTAATTCAACAAATAACAGCTGTCTGGAGTACATGAATAAATGAGACTGTAACTTGCCCTTGTAGAGACTACCTTGTATTTGAGGAAACATACATCTGTATGAGCCATCACAGTACTAAGCATTTAGAGAAGTGAAAGGTGTTAGTTTTTGGAATAGTAATAGAATATTACTTACTCCATTAAGGAAGGAGGGCAGTGGTAATGAGTTCAGAATCCAAGGAGAGAATATGGGTAAAAAATAGGGATTTGGGAGTCAAGAAGGTTGAGGAGGGTAATGGCTAATAGTCCTACTTTACTCTGTAAAGTAGGAGATAATAAACTGAAAGTAAAAGGACCTCAAGGGTAGCAGAAAACTGACATAGAGTAACGAAGGTTCAGAACAACTATGATGGGAATGGAGAAGATCACTAAAGTTGAGTAGGATGCTGAGTGTTGAGAGTGCAGCTGAGGTTAAAGACCTTAAATTTTTTAAAATTGTATTTTATTGTGGTAAGTATATTTAACACAAGATCTACCCTCAATAAATTTTTAAGTGTACAATACAGTATTGTCAACTGCAGGCATAATGTTGTGCAATGGATCTCTACAACTTATTTGTCTTGCATAATTGAGATTTCATGCCAGTTAATTAGCAACTCCCCCATTTTTTCTGCGGTTACTTATGCCACCTCTTCTGCTCAGAAGAGACGTTTGGCTCTAGCTCAAAAGAGAAACCCCAGTTTAGTGTCCTCCGTCCTGTCCTCCCCCACCATGCCCTCGTACAGAAACATTTTCCTGACAGAAAAGGTCTAAAATACCTTGACATGGCTGCCTGGGAGACCTTAAATTTTTAATGGAGCTTTTCAACATGTTCGGTTATGCTGTTTTCTCCAACGGAAGAAACAATAGGCTGCATGTCTTTCTTAATTTTCATACATGTGCACATATAAATGTTTAGGTTGTGTGTGTATACGTACATACATACATTTATTTATTTATTTATGTAGCACATTACCCCAGAACTTTGCAGCTTAAAGCACCCAACTGTTATTATCGCACGAAGTTTCTCAGAATCCGGAACCTTGGGACAGTTTAGCTGGATGGCTTTGGCTCAGGGTACTTTGTGAGCTTGCAGTGAAGCTGTTCGTCTGGGCTACAGTCATCTGAAGAGCTGACTGAGGCTGGCATATCTGTTTCTGAGATCACTCATAAGACTGCTGACAGGACCATTCGCTTCCTCACCACATGGGCTTCTTTCCGTGCAGGGCTGCTCATGACATGGTGGCTGGCTTTCCCTAACGCAGATGGTCTGAGAGAGAGCCTTGGCCACAGTGTCTTATTTTTAAATAACCTAATCTAAGAAGCAGTACATATATCACTCTTAGTCCTTAGTCCTTTGGTCACACAGTCCAACCTTGGTACAATTCGGGAGGGAACTATGAAAAGATGTGAATATTAGGAGGTAAGAATCATTTGGGCTATCTTGGAGACTAACATGCACGTATTTATTTTTATATATACATACATACAAATGGTCCACAAAGTCTGAAGTTTTTACTGTTTGACCCCTTACAGAAAACCTTTGCTGATGTCTCATGTAAGATATTGGTAGTTACTGTGGTTGATAGTTACTGTTGACCTGGGGAGTAGCTATGTAAAGGAAGCAGTTATAGCTAGCTGTCTAGTTGTAGCAGATTGCTATGCAGAAATTTAGGTCCAGTGGTGTGAGATCATCCACACTTTCTCAAGGGAAATTGGTAATCAGGTTTTTTATATGGATCTCCCAAGGTTTAAATGGTGGCAACAGAATATTAAAAAGTGTTTTAAATGTTGAGCTCATGTAAAATAGGTCTTTAAAAATCTGTGTTAAAGTGACATTTTAAAGATTATTGTTATGAAAAAAAGAAAAATATAGCCCACTCTGCTATAGCTGAAGAATTAGTAAAAATACTCACTTAGCCAAAAGACCCAATTATTTTACCTTAACAAATAGTAATAAGAATATGTTTACTATTATTTTTAAATAATCTTGTTTTTTTCAGTCATGACTGTTCTCTTTTATAAATTTTAAAAGTTTTAGGAATTTAGGCTGAATATGTTCAGTGAATATCGTGTATATTGCATTATACTTGGAATTTATGTGAAAATGGAACTTGACAAATTTTAAATACATACTGTTTTTGACAACTGCAAATGAGATTTAAACCATATATAAATTAAACATGTCATGAAACTTGATTGAATTCTAGGTTTATCAATTCAGCAAATACTAATTGGTACCTATTTTCTGTTTGGCCTCAAATAAGGATTCACAAAAGATACGTAGAATTACGTACCAGAGATTTTACCTCAAGGAACTTTGTAGAATTCAAAGTATGAAATAATAATGCAAAAGAGCCCTTAGAGAGTTTTAAAGGAAAATTATAATTTTTTAAGGTGGATCTAGACTGATTATAACCAGTAGTTTTCAGATTAGATTAAATGAAAATATTTTTGATAACTTATATTTTCATGTCTTATAATTTACATTATTAAATTGTATTAATCTTGGAAAGAGAAATTGACTAGTAGAGATGGCATACAAGTTTTGAAGAGGCTTTATATATTCCTTTCTGAGCCTAAAATTCTTCAAAATAACTTGGAAATATAATATAAATGCAAACGTTTCTCCTTAAATATTGTATATGCAATATTTGTATGTGTATACACACATGCATACATATGTATGTATATAATATGGTGTATTTGAAAAGGTGCCTTAAATTTCAAGCTAGCATTTCTCTGTGCGATGTGATTCAGTATTAAGCTTGGCAACACTAACTGTTGATGAGCCTACCACTGTGAAAGGTGTCTGTGCAGAAAGGAGTTTCAAAGGCCAGAAATGTGTTTTGGTGTTGAATTTTGTTTTCACCATATCATTGCATTAATATCCAGGGTAAGAATGTAATTGTTAACCATTATATTCTTTAACACTGGATCCTTTAACATTGTATTCTTTAGCATTGTTGAACAAACCTACACTCCAGCTGAATGTGTAAGCCAGGCCATAGACATCAATGAGCCAATAGGCAATTTAAAGAAACTACTAGAACCAAGACTGCAGTGTTCTTTGGATGCTCATGAAATTTGCCTGCAAGATATCCAGGTATTATTTTTTTCTTTTTTGAGATTTGTATTTCAGCATTTATATCTGCATTAGAAATGTTTTGTTGTTGTTGGCCTTTTCTCTCTAGCTGTGACCTTTTTCTCCATTTGACCTATATTATTATAAAATGTAAGCATTTAGAAGTAAAAAGAATTCTTTCAGAAACATTTCCTCCACTTAAAATTATTTTTAAAAGATTGAGTAATAAATCAAACATTCTTTTTTTTTACTTTGACAAATATAAAATGAGAAGTTTAAATACATTTTAATCAGAGCTTAAAACGTAGAGTAGTGAGAAACACATTGACCTTGGAAGCTGAAGAAGTGTGTCCTCACACCCTGTTTCTAACTTTTAACTTCTTTGTGCATCAGTTTCCTCATCTTTTAAAGATAGTTTGACCAAATGATTTTATATTCCCTTCCATCTTTATTTGCTCCAGCAGTAAATTTTGGATAAGCTACAAAGGGATACATTGGAATGTGAACCCAGGCCTGTGTGACTCTAAAACTCTTCACTTGTTTGAGGCTGACTTTTTAATAAAGTTTTTATTGAATAATTCATTGTCACTGGACTTGACCTGTTTTTTTCTCATATGTAAAATTAAGAGACTCAATCTCTTACTTGTTTTTTAGCTCTGATATTTGTTGCTGCTCTTACAATACCTGACCTAAGCAAAACGAAAGTAACACCTGCAAAGTACCCAGCCTATCATAGGATCTCAATATATATTGGTAGAATAAATGGAAATATGCATAATTTATAGTATCATAGAATTCAGAGCTGGCCTTGCATCTAGGACATTTTGGATTTCTTCCTGTCCCCCTCCCCCTTCTCCTCCTCAAAAAGGATCTGAGGATAGTAACTTCTGTTCTCCATCTCAATTAATGCAAGTATACAGTTGGAGTCAGAATGCTTGCTGCTTGTGGTAATGCTTTTGTATTTTCAGATGAGTGCTGACTTCAGAGCTGATGAACAACAGTTGAGTTGTACTTCTCTAAGCAATATGACCTGAGATCAAATATCATGCTTGAGTTTTGTCCTTGTGCCAGCTCTTAACTGAACTAGCTAGAGTGTCCAGTACCTGAGAGCCCTCTTCAGAGTTATACAGGCTTTAGCTTCTAGTAGATAATACCAGTGTCTACTGGAGAGGGGAGAAATCTTGCTATGAGGAGAATTTTTAACAAAATGTCAGGCAGAGACTGTGTTGTCTTAAGGAGTGAAGCTGCCACGTTTGACCTGTCCAAGTGTAGGGTTACAAAGTTTGTCTTGTCTCTGTTTAAGTTAGATGCATAGTCACTTAAGATTTTAGGCTTTATGTGTATGATGTTTTTAATATTAGAAAATATGTTTGTACCATGACTACAGTATTGGCTGAATTCTTGGGAATGAGAGTGGGAGGAGCTTTGTACCTCCAGCTGTATGATATGCAGACACAGAGATACACATTATTCAAAATAATTACAACAGAAGGCTGTTTATAAATGGATGACAAAATGTCTAGAAGTCAGAATTACTTTTTGCCATTTGTGTGAAATGTATTCAAAAGCACTGATACTGAAAGGTACTGAAAGGATACAGAATTATGATTAAAGATATTCACAGCTAGGTCAAGTAGTAAGGTTATAAGTCCTTTAACTTCATTAACTTTATGATCAAAAATTTAGAGTTAACCCTGATCTTAAATGTGTATCATTGATTAAAAGGGAGATATGGCAAGAATTACGTAAATAAATTTATATAAATTGTCCCCACTAATAAAACACCCTTGCTTATTCATGGCAGATAAATAGCATTATCTTCTACTTTAAATACTTTTACAGAAAAAATAATTGCCTTTGGCATTATTTAAAATTCTAAACTAGACTCCAGAGCTAGAGAAAACCACCACTTACAGTAAATCCTGTCGTCTGTGTTGTCCTTAATTGCTACCACAGTGGTTAAGTTATTTTCAGTTTTGGCAAAGAATTAAATGATAGGACAACTTGAATAATTAAACGTGTTCTGTAACTTAATTAGTATGCCTCAGTAACTAAGTCCTGTTTGGCACATCCATTTATATTAAACAAGATGACTGAGCTAAAATAATCTTAATCATTTTATCCATGTTTAGCTGGATCCAGAACGAAGTTTATTTGACCAAGGAGTAAAGACAGACGGAACTGTACAGCTTAGTGTACAGGTAATTTCTTACCAAGGTAAGTTACTTTTAATGTTGTTACTTAAAAGTTTAGCTCATGTTTTTCTAATATGGGAACTCAATTTTATAAGTTCTAGATGGTTGTCTAAATTAGTTAATGTGATGTTATAGCCAAATATTCATGCTTTTGATTTAATTGTTTTATCTGTCAGGATGAAGCAGATAGTATAACACATTCTACCTACTTTAATCAGGAAAGGGTATATTACAGGGTAGTAAATAACAGGATCACAGGGAGGGCTGAAAGAACAGGTTCTAGTTGACTTTCTAAGAATGCCTCAGCCACGCTGTAGAACTGGACTGCCAAGGAAGCTGCTGCTCTGCCGGGATCTGGAAAATGCCAAATCTGAAAGCCACAACTATAGCTGTCGATTTGGAACCATGCTGCCTTTTCAGTGATTCACATTAGCCAAAAAATGGATGCCGTGTGCTTGCTTGTCCCCTCTTAACTCATCTCCAAATGGAACGCTCATGGCAGTGATTCTAGAACCTAAATCACATCTGCAGCCGTAGCTGCAAGGACATGTATAGTCTCTGCAGTTTAGCACAGAGAGAGGAATTTGCAAAGGATGTGATGTGACCCAGTCAGCCATATCCATCACAGTATTTTACTAATCTGTGTAAATACACAAGTTAGAAAATTAGGAAACCATTTTTGGTGGGTTGAATTTTAGTTTTTTTAAATGTGGCTTTTTGAGATTTCTAACCAGAGTTTTAGACTAATTTTCATCTCTGAACATATTGTATTGCTTACAATTATATTTCACAAACCAAAGTTTTCTTCACATTATGAAAATGGTAACTACCTACTTATGATCCTTAATTTCCCCAGGATTTACTATTGTTGGGAATAGGAAAGAAAATCAATCTTTGTTTTTTATCTTTAAAAGTTTAGTGACCTCTCAGTATAGGTGTGTTTAAGAAGAGTTGACTTGATGCAATTTGAATGGAGGATTAGGGGATAATTTTTAGGAAAAATCTTCTTCAAAAATTATAATTTGTTTCCTCATGTATATTTGAAAGAACTGACTTCTGTTTACACTACCTGATGAATTATAGCTGTATATTTTCTTGTAATAATGATTTTCCTGATTGAACTTCAGAATATTGAAATTGAGTTTTGTTTTTTCTTGCAAATACACTTTGATTAAATTTTTGATATAGATTGTAACTGAATCAGTGAGCAAACAGTAGCTGTTAAGTAGTATGATAGTTTTTTGCAGCTGTTATTTTAATATAAGTATCTGAGATTATTTCATAAAGGGCTAGTTTATTCTATTTTGAATATCTTAAGTATTTGGGTTTTTCTTCATTCAATTGAAAATGAAAATCAGAATTTAATGATGTGAATTTAATGTAACAAGCTTAGTGTCTGTTCATTTTTAATACATGTACTTTGTCTTCTAAAAAGAAAAGGAGTCAGTAAATAATTTTAATTTTTTCAACTTCTCAGGATAAGTAGCTACTCATTTATACTCTCCATAGTGTAGTTTTAATTTTCTATTCCATAGTGGTACTTTTTTTCCTAATGTTTATAGGTGGTGTGTGTGTGTGCTTGCATGCATGTGTGTGTGTATATATGCATGGTGGTGGTGGTATTCTTAAATTATTTTAGACTTACAGAAGAGTTGCAAGTGTAATAAAAGAATTTCTGGATATCCTTCACCCAGATTCCCCAAATGTTAACTTTTACTATGTTTGCTTTATTCTCTCTCTCCCTCATCCCCACATTATTTTTTTGACCTGGTTAAGAATGAGATGTAGACATTATTCCTTCCTATCTCTAAATACATTAGTGTGTTTTCCGAAAACAAGAAATTCTTTTGCATGACCACAGTTCAGTTATCAAAATGAGGAAATTAGTATTGGTACAATACTGTTATCTAATCTATCAAAGTTCTGCTGAATTGTTGTTTTTCTCATTTAATAGAAATCTGTTTAAATTCTCTAGACATAATGCTAAAAATATTTAAAATGGAGCCTTGCTCTACCATTTGAGAACATATAAATTCAACTAAATTTTTATTTGTTAGAGACTTTCGTGTTTTCACTTAGATATACTTGTTTTCTTTTTAATCACTGGTAAGGAATTGAACCAAAGCTAAACATCCTGGAAATTGTTAAACCTGCGGAAACAGTTGAAGTAGTTATTGATCCAGATGCCCACCATGCCGAAGCAGAAGCACATCTTGTTGAGGAAGCTCAAGTGATAACTCTTGATGGCACAAAACACATTACAACCATTTCAGATGAAACCTCAGAACAAGTGACGAGATGGGCTGCTGCTCTGGAAGGTTATAGGAAAGAGCAAGAACGTCTTGGGATACCCTATGGTAATAAAATGCATAATAATTATGTTAGGTAGAATAATAAGAATTAAGCTTGACATGAAAGACAGTAGGGTGAGTAGATTATCTATCTTAAATGTAGAATTTTTAGGAAATATATTGATTTTCTTTGGTTTTGTTTTTGTTTTTTTTGGACTGTAACATATGATGGTGCTGAGAATACAAAGGTACAAAGAAAAAAATCTGCCCTTAGGGCATTCACAATGTAGTTGACGATAGAGAAGATAAATGAAAAAAGATAATTGCTATAAACGTAACATGTTTTTAAACTGTCAATAACTGGTATAAAGAAACATACTCTTAGAATCTCAAAAGGATCATAGTGGTCTGGGGGAAAATTGGGGAAGAGTTTATTATAGACAAGGAAACTGCTAGACATTGCCGACAGGAAATGTTTGTGCAAAGCTGAGAAGTGTGAGTAGTGAGAAGATGCATTGGGTAAGGAGTTATTCTGTAGCATTGTAGAACTGTTTTTTTTTTTTTTTTTTTGTGGTACGCGGGCCTCTCACTGTCGTGGCCTCCCCCGTTGCGGAGCACAGGCTCCGGACGCGCATGCTCAGCGGCCATGGCTCACGGGCCCAGCCACTCCGCGGCATGTGGGATCTTCCCGGACTGGGGCACGAACCCATGTCCCCTGCATTGGCAGGCGGACTCTCAACCACTGCGCCACCAGGGAAGCCCTGTTGAACTGTTTTTGATTGATGGAAGTGACAGTTGAAAATGAATGTGGCAGTGGTATATGGCATAAGTTGGAGCAGGTAGTTTGGGTGTGACTAGGTGATAATATTTAGGTTAGCCTAGACCAGGTGATTTCTGTGGGAGCAGAAAGGAGGAGATGAATCAAAATAATGATGGGACTGAGCAACTGATTGATGGATTGTGTGAACGTAGAGAGGGGAGATTCAAGTATTGATCTAACTTCTCAAGCTTGGGTGACTAGGCAATAATAATATAAGAATTGGTTACATCTTCATTACATATTTCCTGAGCCAGGCACCATGTTAAATTCTGGGCTTTCAGTAGTGCACAGGAAAGATAGTCCATGTCTTCTAAACCTTAGCGGGGAAGGTAGGAAAGTCTGGTATTGGAAAGATTTTTCAAGGGAAAGTGATGATTGTACTTGATTTTCAAGTAATAGTACAAATTCAACTGGAGGTCACCAGAAAGTAGTTTCAGGTGCACAAAATTTGGACTGGAGATAAAGATGTTATCTGGGACTCAGTCACATTGAATTTGTTAAAGTCATACAAGTAGATGCAGTCTCTGACGGAGAGAGATAAAATGGAAGAGAACATAATGCTGGACCTTGTCAACATTTAGGGTTGAGGAACAGGAAGTGGGGGGAAAGCTTTAACAGATTGAAGGAAAATAAGAACCGTATATAGTGTTGATGAAATTGGGGAAGAGTTTTAGATGGTCACAAGTCTTGACACTGCTGAGAAAGTCAAAGAATGCTGACTGAGTAATATCTATTACATTTGGTCATTAGAGGCTCATTGGTAGATTTAGATAAAAGCAGCTGCTGAGTTGGAGCGACAAAGGTGAATTATAAGAACTAAATAAACATTGTAGAAATGGAGAAAATTGAGTATGAATTGGGGGGGGCAGGTGGGAAGAATGCTGGGGTAATAAATAAATAATATTGAAGGTTCAAGAGTTGGTGGTGACCTGAGTGTATTTGTAGATAAATGGTGTGGAACTAGTGGGAGAAGGAAAGATTAAAGAAGCAAGGGTAGGAGTTATTCATAACAAGATAAAAGAGTCCAGTTTGAAGGATGAGACCTAAGCCATTCCTCAAAGAATAAGAAAGCTGTTAAGACCAAGTCTAGTGGCAGTGTGGATCTTTTCATTTGCTGTCAATTTCGGGTTTTCTGTGTAGCATCTCAGTCTGGCCCTGCGCTGCCCAGTGCCATGGTCACCAGTCCCATGTGAGCACTTGAAATATGCCTGGTCTGAATTGAGATATGCTGTAAGAGTAAAACACCCAGTACAAAAGGAAAAGAATGTACAATCTTATAAATTTTTTACCTAGATTACATGTTGAAATGAAAACATTTGGATGTATTAAGTGAAATTATTATCAAAACGAATTTCACCTGTTTCTTTACCTTTTAATGTAGCCATTAGAAAATTTTAAAGTTACATAGTGGCCTGCATTATGTTGGACAGTGCTGATCTACACAATTTCTGCCTTCAGTACTGGGGAGTTTTCCTTCATTATTATTTTGATAATAACCTTCTGTGTTTCTCTGTTCTTTTTCTAGAACTCCTATCAAATCTCCTGGGTTGATCCTCTACATCTTTTTTCTTCCTTATTTTTCATCTTCATATCTATTTGTACTACTTTCTGCCAAATTTTCTTGTCTTTTTTTTAAATTATATATTGTTTATTTATTTATTTATTTATTTATTTATTTATGGCTGCATTGGGTCTTCGTTGCTGAGCACGGGCTTTTCTCTAGTTGCGGCAAGTAGGGGCCACTCTTCGTTGCGGTGCGTGGGCTTCAGTTAGTTGTGGCACACAGGCTCAGTAGTTGTGGCTCACGGGCTCAATAATTGTGGCGCACGGGCTTAGTTGCTCCGCGGCATGTGGGGTCTTCTCGGACCAGGGCTCGAACCCGTGTCCCCTGCATTGGCAGGAGGATTCTTAACCACTGTACCACCAAGGAAGTCCCTTTCTTTTCTTTATATTGCAACCTGATTTTTAGTTTCAATTTACAAGGGCTATTTATTTTGGTTGTTACCTTTCCATAGCATTCTGATCTTATATTACAGATATCATGTTTTCTCTCCTCTCTATGTTGATTACAGTGAAGTGGAGGTTTATTATTATTTTTTTTGTTGTTTGCAGTTTGTTATTGCATTATTTCTGCTTCCTCTGGGTTCTGTTTTTCTGTTTATTTTTGGTCATCTAGTGGTTTCCTTTTCGTCTCTCAAATATCTGATTATTTTTGACCATTTGTTCATATTTAAGAGTGAATAACTTTAAAGCTAATTAGTTTGAAGTCTGGAAGGAGTTTGTTGACTATGCTGGTGAAATGGGGTGTTGGTCATTTTATTAAAAGATTTTCAAGTGTCAGCATGTATAGATCTTTTTCCTGGGTCTCCCAACTTCTCTGGAAAATTGGCCAAACACATGTCAGGAGTAGAAGGTTGGGGTGAGGATTTAGGGTTGATGTGTGTGTGTAAATGTTGCATTCTGGGAGTGGAAAGGGAAGTGGAGTGGGTGGAGAGGGTCTCACTCTTCGGTTTGTAGACCGGTCTAAAGTGTTCCTGGTGCCTACGTGGTGGGGAGATGCTTCCATTTCTGTCGTTTCCCACTCATGTTCCTGTGAGTTTACATCTTTCAGAAGTTTCTTTAGCATCATTTTACTAAGGACTTAGAGAAAAGAGGCAGGGAGAACATGCATGGCAATTAGTTATGTTAAACTAGAAGACCTGATATTATTTAAGAAAACAAGGCGGACTAACTATTTTCCCCTAACATGTTTTTTTTTTTTTTTGCGGTACGCGGGCCTCTCACTGCTGTGGCCCCTCCTGTTGTGGAGCACAGGCTCCGGACGCGCAGGCTCAGCGGCCATGGCTCACGGGCCCAGCCGCTCCGCGGCATGTGGGATCTTTCCGGACTGGGGCACGAACCCGTGTCCCCTGCATCGGCAGGCGGACTCCCAACCACCGCGCCACCAGGGAAGCCCCTCCTCTAACTTTTTGATCCTGATACTTTTTTGTTCATGTTTACATAAAATGTGCTTACTTGAACTTTGAAGTGTGTTTCAGGATAGCTTTTCTAACTTTCCAGAACTCCTTCTGTTTGTTGTTTTGGAGTAGTATTAAAAAATAGAGCCTCTTGCTTTCTCAGTTCCTGTCAGTTCCTTGACTTCACTTTTATCTGGACCTCCTCTCTCCCTTTCCTTCGTGTTTCGATGCTACTCAATTTCAGTTCCACTCCCACCGGTTTCTCTTTATTGTGGTCTTCTCCTCTGGAAGTGATCCTTGGCTTAGTTTGAAAATTTCACAGGTACTTCACTGCTCCATCCCCTTTAAAGCTGACCATGGACCTTCGTATTCCTCTGCTACTGGGTTGGGCAAAACTGTGCTTTCAAAGAATACTTCCTGGCTGTGTTCAGTTTTTCGCATGCTCGGGATGGAGAGTGAGATGTTCCTTTGCTTCCCTCTGCTTTCTCCTGCACAGATGCTGATACCATACAGCTCTTGTGACTGTTACTGCTTTGTCTTCACCTGCATGTATTTTGGGTTCCATGGGGATATCATGTCACCTGGTTTAATTGTAAATGTCCATGGATTTTTGGTTTTGCTCTCTAGTTGCTTTTAGTGGTGGGTTTTGTTTTGTTTTATGTGTGCATTCAGAGAAATTTTAAAACTTTGCTGCCATCTTCTTAGAATCTTCCTTCCTTAACTTCCTTGTGAAAAAAATCAAATAAAAAATCAATTCTGTGGCTTGCAATCCTGTATTATGTTTGATTCATTTTTACTGTAAATTGGCTCTTGATAAGTACTGAGTGTTATTTTTCCTCACTTCTTATTGAATAGCATGCATCTTGGGGGCATATAATCAATACCATTTGGATAGATGACCTTCTCCGTGCAGAAATACCTATACCAAAATTAATTCAGCTAGTATTTATTAAAATTCTGTGAGTAGAAATTCCGTTACATGCCAGGGATACAATCATGAACTATTTACACATGTTGACCATCTTTTTTATTTGTGAATTCATTCAGTAGTAAAAAATGATGAAGAAAATGAAACTATTTGGATTCACCTTTTATAGATTTAACAAATGTACGCACAAAGCGCCGTGGTAAGCTCTGAAGATTCAATGGTTTACAAGACACAGTCCTTATATTTAAGACCTCAAGGTTTTATGGGGGGACAGCTGAGTAGACATGCAATTAGCGTGTTGTATTGTAAGTGCTACCATAAGGGTAAGTGCAGGAACAACTAGCGTTTTACAAGAAGTAAAAGTGAGGAAAGAGTACGTTCATATTTTGGAGAATACGTCTCCCCAGAAACCCCTTATAATTTTATTTTTTCAGTGCATCAAATCATACACTACTACAAAATAATTTTTTAAAACTTGTTTAATTTACTCCATTTTCTACAAGGTAATCATGTATTTTATTCTTCCATTTGGCCCACTGGAGAGCAGTTTTGCATTTTGTTTTTCTTGGTAAAATTCCAGACTAACTGATGTAGAAATAAGTGAATCCATCAAAAATTTAGATTAAGAAATTGAAAAGGAGCTAAGGAGAAAATAGAGCATAAGAATCTTTTTTATTTCATATAATGAGTTTATTTACTTCACTTACTTGTAAAAAAAAGAAACCTGTCTGGATTTTATCTGCGTGTTTGTGTGTGTTTACAAGTTAACTGTAAATTTATATAATATCTAAGATGCAACTAGGCCAATGGTAATATTTTTCTCTTTAGATCCCATACAGTGGTCCACAGACCAAGTCCTGCATTGGGTGGTTTGGGTAATGAAGGAATTCAGCATGACCGATATAGACCTCACTACGCTGAATATTTCCGGAAGAGAACTCTGTAGTCTCAACCAAGAAGATTTTTTTCAGCGGGTTCCTCGGGGAGAAATTCTCTGGAGTCATCTGGAACTTCTTCGAAAATGTATAAAATTGAAATTATTGTCTATTTGCATTGTAGCTTAAGTTTAGTTTTATTTCTTTATAACTTTGTTTTCATCTAAATTGTTCATTGATAATAGCAATAATAATTAACATTTATTAATTGTGTAAGGTTGTACTGAGAGCTTTATATGTATTATCTCATTTGATCTCGTACTAATGCCACAGATCATTACTTTCCTTATCTCTTCAGATACGAATCTGAGGCTTAGAGAGCCCCTACAAGGTTATAGAACCTAGGGTGAGGCAGAGCCAGGCTCCAAACCCAGGCAGACTAACCCTAGAATCCAAGTTCTGAAGTAAGATTCTATGCCCTGCATTTAGCTCTGTTCATATATTCTAGTTGTTGACTTCTGTTTCATCAGTCAGTCCTGTCCTTTATGCTCATCTTCTAGAAATTTAAGATTTGTTCACAGGTGGCTTCCCTCGCATTCCCTTCATTATTGGGATTAAATCTTTTAAAATATCTTTTAATTGAATGGGATCTTAAGGGAGAAAGGGGAAGTGTAAGTATGCAACACACCATCTTGAATTGGAAGCCACAGATTATAGTGTTACCATGTTGCTTGACAGACATTATTATGATTAAGGCTGTCCAACAAAAAGAGCTCAAATAGATGTAAATTATTTTGCTTGAATTTTAATCCATCTTATATTTCAGTGACTGTTAAAATATCTTAGCAGTAACCCATTCCCTGACACTGTTAAATAAATCAGGAATGCTAGCCAAACCCATATAGTTTTCAGAATGTGTGAATAGGACACTCTGACTTTGTTTTATAACGGTTATGGATGAAAATGTAACTGGTAGCATTTCATCCTACTGTGTACCCAGTAAGGGGACAGATCTGGTAGAGGGATTTTTCACAATCATTTAATGCTTAGGGTTTTCATCTGCTGTTGAATAAGAAATGAGCTCTGTAGAGAAGCTTTCCTTCATTGTTTTTATTGGTAATATCTCTCTTGTGTTGGTTCTCTTAAATATCAGGAGAAGAAAAATATTTAAAAGACTTATTACATTCATTATATTTACACGGTTTATTTCCAGTTTCAGTTCCTATTAGATAAATAAGTTGAATGTTCTGGTTGAAAGTTTATCCTTGGCTTCGCAGGTTTTCTTCTCTGCAGAGCTTTTCAGCTGAGTAAGGTAAATTCCTGAATTGTTTCAGGTTTTTAACATGTAAGTTATGTTTACAGAAACATTTTCTTGTAGGGACTCTCGAGAATAGAACAAGGGCAGTGTTTAGACTACAGTTTAGTTTTTCTCAAATTCATGGTTTTCGCTCTGTCTCCCAGGTCAGCACTTTTTGGTTGTTTCTCTCTGGTTCTCCCAGTGCTTCTCAAATGTTAAAGCTCATTCGGAGACTTTTCCTAGTACAGGGGGCAGAGAAATCTTGTGTATCTTTCCATCTCCTTGCAGTCAGTGGTAGAATGGGTCTTCTTCAGAAGAGCTCTGCTCTGGAATTGTTTTGTTTTCAAAAGTAACAAAGCCCCAGAGCCTAGATGAGTATCTTAGGGAATTCCTTGCTTATCTGGCCGTGGTTCTTTGCCTGGTGAGGAAATCCCATCTGGTTTGGGAATCTAATTCTCAGAATCTGGGAATGGATAGGGTGGTGTGTAAGGCTATTTCTGGCAGACTTTCTATAATTCACAAGCCTTACCTCTCAGAACAGGCTCCTTTGGGCACAGTCTAGTTCTCTGGCCCCTCCTGTAGAGTGAAGTCTACAGCATATTTCTGAAAGGCATTTATTAACCCAGCATTTATTATCTTTTCCTCAATGATCTATCAAGGAGACACTACTGAACAGATAGAGCTCCATCTTTACATATTTGTGTTAGTTTTCCCACCTGAGCCACCAGCTTCCTGCAGCTTCCCTTCTTGTGAAACTTCATCCAAGTCCTACAATACATGGGGAAGATAATTAGGAAATGTTCCAGTAGTACCAGCTCTATGATGTCCTTCTTCGTATGAATATGTCTTCTGCCACCAAAGGCACAAAGCTCTCAGTTTGCTGAGGGTCTTATTTAGAAAAAAGAATTGCCTTATACCTTTAGTGTCCAAAGTTTCTTCATAAAATGCCTCCATAGGCTCAGAGCTTTGCCCCTTAGGGCTCTGCTTCCTTCATGTATGACCAGGATTTGAGGGCTATAGAGGAATATGATATTTAGAGTGCCTGTATGGTCTTGGACCAGCCTTTCCAAAGCCCCTCTCTTTTTGTGTTCTGCCTTGTTATCTTGAGAGTTCCCCAGGAAACAAAGCAAACTCCACTCTGAAAATCAGGGCTGAGAAGCTGATCTTACAGATCAGTAATGCCTGTGCTGTGTGGTGGTGACTCCCTTTCGCCTCTTTTTGGTCTAGGGCACTGTGTTTATTTACAGTCATGAATGGAACAATTTCATTCCAATAGCACTTTGCCTTTTCAAGTTACTTTTGTAAAATCTGAGGGAAAATATACCACAAATGTAAAGCATGCATTTTTCTTCAAGAGGGACAGTGGTTCTTGGGGAGAAGGCTCAGAACTAGGAATGTGGATAAAAGAATAGTGTCTTCAATTTACTGAAAAGTTAACTATGTTTCAGGCATTGTGCTTCTTAAAAATATTTTCCTTTAATCCTTACAACCACCTCATACAGTGGTAGGTGGGGGTATCTCATTTCAATATGAAGAAATCAGTGGTGAAGTTGGTTGAATAATTTACCACAGTCACACAGCCAGTAAGTGAGTGCTAAGATCAGAACCCAGATCTGAGGCTAGTTCCATGTAATTGTTTAAACTCCCAAACTCAGGACCCCCAAAGAAAGCTCCCATCTGACAAGTAGGATTCAGATCTCTTTTTAGCTTCCCAGTCCTCTCCAGCTCTGTGTTTTTAGTTGGATCCTGGCATGGCATCCTAAGGAGAACTGTGTTGGGAGCCCAGGCCCCAGGACTCACTCAGTACACAGATGACTGCTGGTAGGTGCTATTTCAGTTCAAGAGAGAAGCATCCAGTCTATGATGGGCACTAAATAGGCTGAAGGAATATAGACTGGGAAGTGAAACTCTTGTCTGAGAGGTAAAGAATACCATTTAAGTAGGGAATAGCAACAGATGAGTAATGAATGGTTCTCCAAAGGGTTACTAGGACCTTTTACACTGTAACTCATGTCGAGAGCTGTATTTGTAGACATGTTAAATTATTTAGTTCAATTGTGACACTGAGGACAGCTACAATTCCACTGAAAATTTGGCTGTCTTTAAGAAGAAGCATTCTAAAGTTAAAGCCGTTTTATTAAAAAATGGATGTTAGTTAAGTAAATTATGACACTCTCTCAGATCATCTTGAAGAGAAAGAGCCTTTTTGATGAAGAAAGTGTATCTAAATAATTTCATTGTGATGTATATTCTCATCTTTGATCTGATCTTTAAGATTTCCTATTTTATATAAAACATAGATAAATAGATTTAGAATAGGTATTTACATTTAGAAAACCCTGGTTCTCTGAATAACTTTTCTGAACATGAAAAGAATTTGGAACTTTCCTTCTACTTCTCTTAAAAATATCTTTTCCCTGTAAAATGATGATCAAGGATCTTTTTAAGTTATTATGCCAATAAGTTTCAGTTGTTTGATGTTTTGCTTTTTTGTTTGCTTGGTTTTTGTTTTAGTTGTGGAGTTTTTTTTTTGTTTTTTTTTTTTTGTTTTGAATTTTACTGGATTGGAGTTTGCATTTCTGGTTTAAGTGAAAACAAAAAATTTTTGTGTGTGTTCTTCAGATGTATTGGCAAGCCAAGAACAACAGATGAATGAGATAGTTACAATTGATCAACGTGAGTATTCATGTGCCCATAATGTGTGGCCCATTTATCAATAAGACACGTTTTCTTTATTTAGTACTGCAAGGTAGTAAAAAGAAAAACTAATTTTTAAATTTCATATGAAGTATTTTAGATATACAAAGAAATAATAAAGTATAACCAACATCTGTGTATACCATAAGAGATAAAACTTTATATATCAGGTCTACCTGTTGTAGATCCCATTTTAAATGACTATCCTGAACTTGATGTTTATTATTCTATGCATATTTTATCTTTTTACCAACTTACGTAACCATAAACACTTTAGGGCATTGTTGATTACATGTCTGAACTTTTGGGGAAAAATGGTGCTATACTGTGCATATCCTTTTGTAACTCGCTTTTTTGTTTAACATTTATGAGACCCATGTTGATAAATGTAGCTCAATTTTATTTTCACTGCTGTATATTATTTTTAAAACTTTGTGAACATCATTGAATGAATATTGTAAGAATGCTTGTGAGATTCTCTGGTTGTAATATCATGGGGTTTCTACCCTTTCAACCTTACTAGGTAAGACCAAAGTTTTTCTCAAAGGGGGTATGTTTGTACTCTTATCAGCGGTGGAATGTGAATTCTCATTTGTCCACATTCTCCAAAATTTGATAAACCATTTTTTATGATCAAATATTTTAAAAAATAGATTTTTTAAAATAACTTTAATGTATCACTAGATTTATCACATCATTAAGTTTTTCCAAAATAAGGAAACCAACTTTTATTCGCTATGTTAAGATTCACAAACTGTAATACAGACATCATACCTTATCCTCTGAACTTGTGCTGAGGTAATTAGACGGGCATTAGTTAAACTAATTGCATTTTATTTCTTTCAGTAATTTTTTTCACTGTTTGTATTGGAAGGAGAAAAAAAATTTTTTTCCTTGTCTTGCTTTGTAGCTGTGCAAATTATTCCAGCATCAGTGCAGTCTGCTACACCAACAGCCATTAAAGCTATAAATAGTAGTGCAAAGGCAGCTAAAGTACAAAGAGCTCCAAGGATTTCAGGAGAAGATAGAAGTTCACCTGGGAACAGAACAGGTATTTTTGCATTATCATCTGGTATTTATAAAATTTGTCGAATTATGTATATTTCGTTTTATTTCACAGTATGAAAATGTGAATATGGACTGTTTCTCTGGCGATACTTAGACAGCATTTGTAAAAAAAATTTGTGTTTTTAGTATGGCTGAGGTATGCACCAGAAGACCTGTGTGTTGTCTTTTGCCTTCTGTTAATCCGTAGCATTGTGGTCAATATTTGTCATTCTTGTCAATTTTTAGGAAACAACGGCCAAATCCAACTGTGGCAGTTTTTGCTAGAACTTCTTACTGACAAGGATGCTCGAGACTGCATTTCTTGGGTTGGTGATGAAGGAGAATTTAAGCTAAATCAGCCCGAACTGGTTGCACAAAAATGGGGACAACGTAAAAATAAACCTACAATGAACTATGAGAAACTTAGTCGTGCATTAAGGTAAGAATTTATTACTTTTCTTTAAGTATCAAACCTTTCTAAAAAATACCTAAGAAAAAAATAGAATAAGAATTCTAGTGTAAACACTGTTATGTAATGATGTTAAAATACTTGTTTATAAAATGTTTTCTTTATATAAATAAAACTAAAATTTTTCACATTTATGTTAAAAATTACTTCTTAAAAAGATTTTTAGTAATAATTTGAGGTACGTAGAGTTTTTTGAAAGATGATTCTAAGATTTTTATCTGATTTAAAAGCATGTACTATGTTTAAAACCAACATATCTAATCTTTGAGGTTTCTGTTATTTACATAACAGATGCTGTCGTTTGGTATAGGTGAACTGAATGAGTGTAAATTCTAGCAAATACGTAGATATTGTCAATTTTTATAATTAGATGCAAAATGTCAACCCATTTCCCTGTTTTTCCTTCCCCCACAATATGCCAAAATCTGAATATCCAAACTTTACATCAGTTAAATTGGAGTAGAATAATTATTTATAATTTCTCGTAAGTGGTATGAAAGTTTTTGACATAATTACTGTCATAAATTATGCTTACTACAGCGATAGAAATTCAGTATGTACACTTAAGTATCTGAGAAGTAGGATATATAGGAATTGTGTCTATATTTTTGGAAGAGTGAATTTGGTAAAGCAGTTCTGCAGTTTACCTCTGTATTCCTAAATAACATGCTTTTACTGCTACTTTATGTTTCACTGGAGCATTGTTTGTGAATTTCACACAGAGATTACGATTTACCTCTCATTATTAACACACATACCCTTCCCATCCCTTCATCCAAGTGTAATATAATTATGTGGAAGTGTTGATTAGATCAGTATTCATTGTTACAGGATCATGGCATGTAAGTACCATTACATAGTTTATCATGATTATTTTTCTTTTCCAGAATGACCATTTGTTTTCCTTAGCATACATAAGTAACTACAGTGCTTTATTTTCAATGTACTTATCACTTATTCAGTCTCAAACACTTTGCCAACTATTTAAAGATCCTTTCTGTATAATCAGTTTTGACAGTTGATGTGATTGTGTACATACAAGTCCCCTCAAAATTACAGATGAATTATTAGAATTAATAGTTAAGATGTCACTTCTCCCCAGATTGGTCTAACTTTCAATGCAGTAACCGCCTGAATAAATGTTTTCATAGAACTTGACAAGATAATTGTAAAATTTATATAGGAATATAAGGTATCGCAATAACCAGGACACCTGAAGAAGATTAATTAACAAAGTGGGAAGACTTGCTCTACAGGATATTGAGACTCACTGTAAAGCTACAACAACAGTAAGACAGTGATCTATTTGCTTAGGATAGACAAATAGACCAAGGATTAGAGTAGCTAGCCCAAATAGAACCAAGAATGTAGGAACATTTGATTTAAAGATGGCAGTGGGGAAAAGACCTACTTTTCAATCAGTAGTGCTGGGACAGTTGACTATCCATATTGACCCCTTCCTCATAGCATACTAAAAATCAATTCTATGTCGCTTGTAGCTCTAAATGTGAAAGTAAAATAGGGAGGCATCTAGAAATACCTACTTGACTTCAGTAGATGAGGAAAGACATTAACAGAGCCAAAAGCACTAACATAATGGAAAAGATCAATAAATTGGACTACATTTAAATTTAAAACTTCCGGTCATCAGAAACCATCATTAGGAGGGTGAAAGTCAAGCCACACATATCTGACGTAAGACTCTTACCTGGAATATGTAAAGAACTCTTACAAATCCATAGGAGAATTAGGAAAAATGGGCAAGAAACTTAAGCAGACATATTAGACTAGAGATTGTCCAAATGGCCGATGAACATATGCAGTGGTGCACAACCTCATTAGTAATCAGGGAAATGTATTTTATTTATTTATTTATTTATTTATTTTTATTTATTGGCTGCGTTGGGTCTTTGTTGCTGTGCGCGGGCTTTCTCTAGCTGTGGCAAACAGGGGCTACTCTTCGTTGCGGTACACGGGCTTCTCATTGCGGTGGCTTCCCTTGTTGCGGAGCACGGGCTCTAGGCGCACAAGCTTCAGTAGTTGTGGCACGCGGGCTCAGTAGTTGCAGCACACGGGGTTAGTTGCTCCGTGGCATGTGGGGTCTTCCCGGACCAGGGCTTGAACCCGTGTCTCCTGCGTTGGCAGGCGGATTCTTAACCACTGCACCACCGGGGAAGTCCAGGGAAATGTATTTTAAAACCACAATAAAATGGTACAGTGTACATCCCAGAGTGGCTAAAATTAAAATAATTGCTTTTAAAATTAAAACCAAGTGTTGGTGAGGATATGGAGCAGTGGGAATGCTTCTACACTTTTGGTAGGAATGTAAACTGTGACCGATAACCCAGTAGTTTGTCTTCTAAGGATGTACCAGACAAAAATGTACATATATGTTCACATGGATGCTTATAACAGCATTATATATAACATCCCCAAACCAGAAACCACCCAGGTATCTATCAACAGTAGAGTGAATAAGTAAACTATAATATACAAAGGGAATACTGTGTATCC